>NC_053028.1:181951356-182144462 GCF_003073215.2 Triticum urartu | reverse complement strand
CAACAAGTTCTATAGCTAAAAGATGGAGGAGAATAGCTCAAGCAGTGAGCATGTGCTCAGATTGTCTGGGTACTACAATCGCTTGAATCAAGTGGGAGTTAATCTTCCAGATAAAATAGTGATTGACAGAATTCTCTAGTCACCATCACCAAGTTACTAGAACTTCGTGATGAACTATACTATGCAAGGGATAACGGAAACGATTCCCAAGCTCTTCGTGATACTGAAATTGACGAAGGTAGAAATCAAGAAAATCATCAAGTGTTGATGGTTGACAAGACCATTAGTTTCAAGAAAAGGGCAAAGGGAAGAAGGGGAACTTCAAGTAGAACGGCAAGCAAGTTACTGCTCAAGTGAAGAAGCCCAAGTCTGGTCCTAAGCCTGAGACTAAGTGCTTCTACTGGAGAGGGACTGGTCACTGGAAGCGGAACTGCCCCAAGTATTTGGCGGATAAGAAGGATGGCAAAGTGAACAAAGGTATATTTGATATACAGATTATTGATGTGTATTTTACTAGTGTTCGTAGCAACCCCTCGGTATTTGATACGGGTTCAGTTGCTAAGAGTAGTAACTCGAAACGGGTGTTGCAGAATGAACATAGACTAGTTAAGGGTGAAGTGACGATGTGTGTTGGAAGTGGTTCCAAGATTGATATGATCATCATCGCACACTCCCTATACTTTTGGGATTAGTGTTGAACCTAAATAAGTGTTATTTGGTGTTTGCGTTGAGCATGAATATGATTTGATCATGTTTATTGCAATATGGTTATTCATTTAAGTAAGAGAATAAATTGTTGTTCTGTTTACATGAATAAAGCCTTATATGGTTACACACCCAATGAAAATGGTTCGTTGGATCTCGATCGTAGTGATACACATATTCATAATATTGAAACCAAAAGATGCAAAGTTAATAATGATGGTGCAATTTATTTGTGGCACTGCCGTTTAGGTCATATTGGTGTAAAGCGCATGAAGAAAATCCATGCTGATGGGCTTTTGGAATCACTTGATTATGAATCAGTTGATGCTTGCGAACCATGCCTCATGGGCAAGATGACAAAGACTCCGTTCTCCGGAACAATGGAGCGAGCAACAAATTTGTTGGAAATCATACATACTGATGTATGTGGTCCGATGAATATTGAGGCTCGTGGCAGGTATCATTATTTTCTGATCTTCACAGATGATTTGAGCAGATATGAGTATATCTACTTGATGAAACACAAGTCTGAAACATTTGAAAAGTTCAAAGAATTTCAGAGTGAAGTGGAGAATCATCGTAACAAAAATAAAAGTTTCTACGATATGATCGCAGAAGGAAAATATTTGAGTTACGAGTTTGGCCTTCAGTAAAAACAATGTGAAATAGTTTCACTACTCACGCCACCTGGAACACCACAGTGTAATGGTGTGTCCGAATGTCGTAACCGTACTTTATTAGATATGGTATGATCTATGATGTCTCTTACCGATCTACCACTATCGTTTTGGGGTTATGCATTAGAAACAGCTGCATTCACGTTAAATAGGGCACCATCTAAATACGTTGAGACGACACCGTATGAACTATGGTTTGGCAAGAAACCTAAGCTGTCGTTTCTTAAAGTTTGAGGTTGCAATGCTTATATGAAAAAGTTTCAACCTGATAAGCTCTAACACAAATCAGAGAAGTGCGTCTTCATAGGATACCCAAAAGAAAATGTTGGGTACACCTTCTATCACAGATCCGAATGCAATATATTCGTTGCTTTGAATGGATCCTTTCTAGAAAAGGAGTTTCTCTCGAAAGAAGTGAGTGGGAGGAAAGTAGAACTTGATGAGGTAACTGTACCTGCTCCCTTATTGGAAAGTAGTTCATCACGGAAATCTGTTCCTGTGACTACTACACCGATTAGTGAGGAAGCTAATGATGATGATCATGTAACTTCAGATCAAGTTACTACCGAACCTTGTAGGTAAACCAGAGTGAGATCCGCACCAGAGTGGTACGGTAATCCTGTTCTGGAGGTCATGTTACTTGACCATGATGATCCTACGAACTATGAGGAAGCGATGATGAGCCCAGATTCCGCGGAATGGCTCGAGGCCATGAAATCTGAGATGAGATCCATGTATGAGAACAAAGTATGGACTTTGATTGACTTGCCCATTGATCGGCGAGCCATTGAGATTAAATGGATATTCAAGAGGAAGACGTACGCTGATAGTAGTGTTACTATCTACAAAGCTAGAATTGTCGCAAAAAGGTTTTCGACAAGTTCAAGGTGTTGACTACGATGAGAGTTTCTCACTCGCTTCTATGCTTAAGTCTGTCCGAATCATGTTAGCAATTGCCACATTTTATGAAATCTGGCAAATGGATAAACAAAACTGCATTCCTTAATGGATTTATTAAAGAAGAGTTGTATATGATGCAACCAGAAGGTTTTGTCAATCCTAAAGGTACTAACAAAATATGCAAGCTCCAGCGATCCATCTATGGACTGGTGCAAGCATCTCGGAGTTGGAATATACACTTTGATAAGTTGATCAAAGCATATAGTTTTATACAGACTTGCGGTGAAGCCTGTATTTACAAGAAAGTGAGTGGGAGCACTACAACATTTCTGATAAGTATATGTGAAAGACATATTGTTGATCAGAGATAATGTAGAATTATTCTGCAAAGCATAAAGGAATGTTTGAAAGGAGTTTTTCAAAGAAAGACCTCGGTGAAGCTGCTTACATATTGAGCATCAAGATCTATAGAGATAGATCAAGACGCTTGATAAGTTTTTCAATGAGTACATACCTTGACAAGATTTTGAAGTAGTTCAAAATGGAACAGTCAAAGAAGGAGTTCTTGCATGTGTTACAAAGGTGTGAAGTTGAGTAAGACTCAAAACCCAACCACAGCAGAAGATAGAGAGAGAATGAAAGTCATTCCCTATGCCTCAGCCATGGGTTCTATAAAGTATGCCATGCTATGTACCAGACCTATTGTATACCCTACCCTGTTTGGCAAGGGAGTACAATAGTGATCTAGGAGTAGATCACTAGACATTGGTTAAAATTATCCTTAGTGGAATAAGGATATGTTTCTCGATTATGGAGGTGACAAAAGGTTCATCGTAAAGGGTTACGTCGATGCAAATTTTGACACTGATCCAGATGACTCTAAATCTCAATCTGGATACATATTGAAAGTGGGAGCAATTAGCTAGAGTAGCTTTGTGTAGAGCATTGTTGACATAGAAATTTGCAAAATACTTACGGATCTGAATGTGGCAGACCCGTTGACTAAACTTCTCTCACAACCAAAACATAATCACGGCTCAGTACTCATTGGGTGTTAATCACATAGCGATGTGAACTAGATTATTGACTCTAGTAAACCATTTGGGTGTTGGTCACATTTCGATGTGAACTATGGGTGTTAATCACATGGTGATGTGAACTATTGATGGTAAATCACATGGCGATGTGAACTAGATTATTGACTCTAGTGCAAGTGGGAGACTAAAGGAAATATGCCCTAGAGGCAATAATAAAGTTATTATTTATTTCCTTATATCATGATAAATGTTTATTATTCATGCTAGAATTGTATTAACCGGAAACATAATACATGTGTGAATACATAGACAAATAGAGTGTCACTAGTATGCCTCTACTTGACTAGCTCGTTGATCAAAGATGGTTATGTTTCCTAACCATAGACATGAGTTGTCATTTGATTAACGGGATCACATCATTAGGAGAATGATGTGATTGACTTGACCCATTCCGTTAGCATAGCACTTGATCGTTTAGTTTGTTGCTATTGCTTTCTTCATGACTTATACATGTTCCTATGACTATGAGATTATGCAACTCCCGTTTACCGGAGGAACACTTTGTGTGCCACCAAATGTCACAACGTAACTGGGTGATTATAAAGGTGCTCTACAGGTGTCTCCGAAGGTACTTGTTGGGTTGGCGTATTTCGAGATTAGGATTTGTCACTCCGATTGTCGGAGAGGTATCTCTAGGCCCTCTCGGTAATACACATCACTCAAGCCTTGCAAGCATTGCAACTAATAAGTTAGTTGCGGGATGATGTATTACGGAACGAGTAAAGAGACTTGCCGGTACCGAGATTGAACTAGGTATTGAGATACCGACAATCGAATCTCGGGCAAGTAACATACCGATGACAAAGGGAACAACGTATGTTGTTATGCGGTCTGACCGATAAAGATCTTCGTAGAATATGTAGGAGCCAATATGGGCATCCAGGTCCCGCTATTGGTTACTGATCAGAGAGGTGTCTCGGTCATGTCTACATAGTTCTCGAACCCATAGGGTCCGCACGCTTAAATGTTCTTTGACGATATAGTACTATATGAGTTATGTATGTTGATGACCGTATGTTGATTCGGAGTCCGAGATGAGATCACGGACATGACGAGGAACTCCGGAATGGTCCGGAGATAAAGTTTGATATATGGGATAGTAGTGTTTGATCTCCGGAAGGGTTCCGGAATTCACCGGAAGGGGTTCCGGATGTTTCCCGAAATGTTTGGGCACGAGAACACTTTATCTGGGCCAAAGGGGAAAGCCCACGAGGCTTTTGGAAAGTGCAAAAGGAAGTTTTGCGGAGACCAGAGGCTAGACGCCAGGAACCCTGGCATCTAGGGGGTAGACGCCGGGAACCCTGGCGTCTAGGGGGTAGACGCCGGGAACCCTGGCTTCTAGCCCTGGAGTCCGAGAAGGACTCTTGCCTTTCGGGTGAAACAAACTTTGAGGAGGCTTTTACTCCAAGTTTTGACCCCAGGGCTCAACATATAAATAGAGGGGTAGGGCTAGCACCAAAGACACATCAAGAAACACCAAGTCGTGTGCCGGCAACCCCGTCCCCTCTAGTTTATCCTCCGTCATAGTTTTCGTAGTGCTTAGGCGAAGCCCTGCGGAGATTGTTCTTCACCAACACCGTCACCACGCCGTCGTGCTGCCGGAACTCATCTACTACTTTGCCCCTCTTGCTGGATTGAGAAGGCGAGGACGTCACCCAGCCGAACGTGTGCAGAACTCGGAGGTGTCGTGCTTTCGGTACTTGGATCGGTCGGACGTGAAGACGTACGACTACATCAACCGCTTTGACATAACGCTTCCGTGAACGGTCTACGAGGGTGTGTAGACAACACTCTCCCCTCTTGTTGCTATGCATCACCATGATCTTGCGTGTGCGTACGAATTTTTTTTGAAATTACTACGTTACCCAACAACTTAAGCATAATGCACAAACATCAAAACACAAGCACTTCTTATTTGTTCTAGAATCTTCTGTATCAGAATTGCCCAAATGTTTTTCTACATTATTTGCCATTATTTTTTTTTACTTTATGTCTTACGACGCACAATTCCATGAATCTTAAAATAGATTAGCTTTCTTATAAAAACTAGATTAGCTTTCTTATAAGAATTAAACAAACATCTACATCATGCATATATGACTCAAAGCTTGCATGCTATAATGTGGTATTTATTCATAATTTAGTTGCCAAATGTCATGCATGCAATGCACGTGTACCTTACTCTAGTCTAAATGGTGTTTGTGTGTGTGTTGTGCGTGTTGAGGTGCAAATTGTCTTTTTTTGGTACACATTAAGCTTGTTCTTCCGAAATTTTAAGCCGCGCCTTGTTATGCCGAAAATTCAAGCTAGTGTCTCTGTCTATCATGCTGCGAAACTCCCGCCTCTTCAACCCGCGCCTTGTTAGCCCGAAATATTTAAGATATATCTTTGTCTCGTTGTGCTCTGACAACTCCCTCCATCTCAACCCGCGCCTTGCTATTCCGAAATTACAACGCGCGCGAAAACTCCCACCTCCTGTGAAATCCTGACACGCGAAATGCCCGTGGTACCCCTGAACCGAAAGAATCGCCTCAAATCGGTGGGGGTACTTTCATAACTTACCCCACATTTCAAACAAGCGCTTCTCTAAGCCATGGTTCCCCACTGCCATCCCATCCGCCCACCCATTCGTACATCGAGGCCGCGAAAATCCGCGACGAAACCCCACGCCCTGCTCTGTCCGCCACCCAGACAGAGCCTCTTCCCCGACGACGTCGTCCGCAGCAACACCTCGATGTCCCTCATCCACCGTACTGGATGAGGATCCGTCGTCGATCTCATCGTCCCGCCGGTTCAGCCACCCCGTCCTCCACCTCCAAGGAGCTGCCCCGACGTTCCCCTCGTCTTCCGTGCCACCTCCATTCCCACATCACCGTCTTCACCTGCACCACCGGAAGAGCATCATCATCACCGTTTCCTCGGATGAAGCTGCGGCCTAATCGGCGCCACCAAATAGGTTGTACACTAATCGCCGCATTTTCTTCTTGATTCGATCTCACGGTGCTGCCGGCGCTCGGTCCTGAGCCGACACGGCGTGACTCCATCCACGGCGGCATCGCCGGCCACTTCCTCCACGGCGTCGCTCCCTCGGCGGCGACGTCCACATCAGTAGGAGCTGCTGTTGCTTTAGCTCTCGCTCGCGCCGCTGCTCTGTTCTTTCTCTCGGTCCCCTGCCTGGTCTGCTCTTGCTATTGCTCTTGCTCATGCTGCTGCTCTCGCTCTTGCTCTTTCTTGCGATGCTGCTCCGATTTAGCTACACTTTTGGGTCAGTCGATTTCCAAGGGTGGGGGGGGCTCGCCGGGGTGAAGGAAGAACCAGCCACAGCGGGGAGGGGGCTCGCCAGAGAGGTACCCCACTATCTATCTTAGGGTTCAGGATGGGGGCGGTGGTCGCCGGCGGTGGCGGTGCGTTGGTGGGGTGGTGGCGTGGGGATCGCCGGAGAAAAAGCTCGGCACGGGGGGGGGGGCTAGAGGGATGGCCGGAGCAGCGGCGGACCGACGGTGGGGAGTGTTTTCGGGGCGGGCAGGGTGGCGCACCGCCGGCCGCGGGCAGCGGGGGGCTGCTGTTTGGCCGGTGGTGGCTGGCGGCTCAGGGGGGTGGAGGTTGAAGATGAACCGCGGACCCTTGATTTCGTATCCAACGGCAACAAAATCGACTGACCAGAGATGAAAAAGTCAGTCGACCGACGTGTAGCCTCACCTTGCTAGTGCGTTCAGTTTCGACAGCAAAATTCAGTTTCGACGGCAAAATTCAGTTTCGACAGTTAAGTTCAGTTCCGACAGTTAAGTTCAGTTTCGACAGTTAAATTTAGTTTCGACAGTTAAGTTCAGAGATGAGCGGCTGATGTATTTTACATCTAACACTTTGTGGTTATGTATTTTACGTCATGTATTGGAGATGCTATTAGAATTCCACTCAGGTTAACGTTGTTTGTGGCCTCTCTTGTCCTGCTTTGGCCTCGGCATCGTACAACTCACCGGAGCTGCTCCAATGACGAAACCCTCCATCACAGCGGAGCTGTACCTCGGGCTCCATCTCCAGACGCCTAAGATCTTCTTCCCCTCCTCCGACAGCCAAGTCAGCTGGAGCATCCTCACCGGCCAACCCAATCACGCTGAGATCGACATGGCTTCGCCAAAGAGGTCGTACACTTGTTGCATCTATTTTTTACTCTACATGTTATATATATTGTTCACTGAGCACTTGTAGTAACGGGAAATACGATTATTTTATCCTACTATATGACAAGCAGTGAGGTACCAGGCAACTTAGCTATCCATGATGGACTCTCTTGAACGCCATCATTATTTATCTCTGCGTGTTTGAGCTGTGCATTTGTCGATGGGCCTGGGAGTTGAGCTAGTATGGAAGTGGCCCGGGTCCAAAGTAATAGAAGTAGCACAAAAACATTTTTTCAGTGTAGGATTTTCCTTGATCAAGCCTACCTACTAGAATCGCCAGTGCTTGAAAGGAAAAGTGAATGAAAAACATTGAAATTGGAAAGTTTCCTATGGTACTACTTTTCATGAATTTGGTGCAAAGGAATGGAGCAAAGGAAAACTGTAGGATTTGTTCCTTTAGTGTCTCCTTGAAAGAAAAATCGTAGGAATTCTAATTTCCACTTCTCCTCCTTTTCATATTCCTATTCATCAAGCACAAGACTAAGAGATAGTAGCATAATAGCATTTATAATCGTACATTTTCTTGTGGTTTGACTTAATCTCACCATGCTTTTTTGCATCCTGTGATCTTCCAATTGTGGTGAATCAAACACCCAGATTGGCAAAAATCCTGTGTTTTTAAATTCTCTGTTTTGCACGTGCATTCCTATCCTATTCCTGTCTATTTCCTATCCCTGCATTGTTAGAATCCTCAAATTCAAACAAGCCCTTACTCAATTACTTCTGTTACAGATATGTGTCAAAGAAAACCTTGTGTGGTTTGTCCTGCTCCTGCGGTGCTGTGTTCCACCCCAGCTCAGCTGCTCCAATGACAGAAGGGTTCACCACAGCAGGGATCCGCTCTCCAGACTGTCTTTTGCCGCCTCAGATCTTCTTCCCCACCGCCAGCAGCCACGGCAACTGCATTACCATCATCAACTGAGCAGATGACCTTGAGGACTAGACAGGTCCGCAAGAGAGGTCGCACTCTTCCGTGTCTGCTTACGTTATGCGTCGCTTAATATGATGACATGCTACATTATCATCGTGTTCACCTATTAGACTCCGAGTCAGGTCCAAACTAATGCTGAAACTTGAGTTTTTAAATGGTTGTGGGGTACATATTGGGGCAGCAATCAGTACTATCTGTCTACTATCTGGTTAATCTCCGGTGTCTACTATGAGTTTCATGTTGGGTGCAAAAAAACATTAAAGGAGCCATTATCTGTATTTTTTAACTAAAGCTATCATCTGCCTGCTATCATTGGTTTTGGGTCTATCCACAGTTTGCTACTATCACTCTGGTTTTGTGCATGCACTCCTTACATAATCTCACTATGTTTTATTCCTATGCATGCCAGTTATTGAACACAATGGAACTGATCATGTAGAGCAAAAGAGACGAGCCTTGTGTGGCAATAAAATTTCATGCAGACGTCGTTCCATGGTGCGCAAAGGCAGCCCCCCTCCACCCATTTCGGATCGTAATCAAGAGGAAGATAACTGTTCTGACGGGGATTCAGAAGGAGAAGACCACTCCTATTTACCCCATGAGGTCTTCGCTCTAACTTGGCATGCTAATGTTGGTAATATCATGCATATGGTGCCTTGCATTGCTTACTGTATACATTAAAGATGTCACCTGCTTAGTTTAGAAATGCTTTGTGTCAATGCCATCTGTTTAGTTTCCTTATCGTATATGTGAATCATGCAAAGCCATCTTGTCTAGACAGGCATCATATATGTGAATTTTGCAATGCCACCCTGGTTAGCCAGTCATCTTATATGTGAATTATATCATGCCATCATTTTTTTTATTACGTGTTAAATTTGTCAACAATTTTAGTACATTCAATTACTCTTCATGTGCATCAGCCATTCGGCACGGTCATGGAAAAATCTGGAGTGGAAACAAGGTCTTCAGAGCAGACAATGATATCTGACGAAGCGCGTGTCTTGCTGGTTACCGATAGCTCCTTAGAGGAGGATTCATAGACAGATGACCAGTCATATCCCCCCCCCCCGAGGTGCATGCCCTAACTTGGCAGGGTTATGTTGCTCATATCATGCGTATGGTATCTTGCATTTCTATGTCATTTGCTTAGTTTAGACATGCTTTGTGTGAATGCCACCTGTTTAGTGTCTAATTACCATATATGTGAATTATGCAATGCCATCTTGTTGCAAGACATTATATATGTGAATTATGCAATGTTATCTTGTTGCAAGGCATTATGTATGTGAATTATGCAATGCCATGTTGTTTAGGCAAGCGTCATATATGTGAATTATATCATGTCATCCTTTTTTTGTATTTCTCATTGCTTTTGTCGACAATGTTTGTATATTCAACTGCTCTTCCTGTGCATCAGCCATTTGAATTGGTGATGGAGAAATCTGGAGTGAAAACAAGGTCTTCAAAGCAGACAATGCTACCTGCTGAAGCAGATATCTTGCTGGTTACAGATAGCTCTTTAGAGGAGGATTCAGAGGCAGATGACCATTCCTATTATCCCCCTGAGGTGTATGCTCAAACTTGGCAGGGTTATATTACTCATATAATGCATATGTTGTATTGCAATGCTTAGTTTTTACATCATATACACAATATTGAATGCCATCTCCTTAGTTGACACATCATATATGTGATTGCCCTCTGCTCACTTCCTTAGTATATAAATCATATATTTGAATTATGTCATGCCATGATGTTTACATAGACAGCATGTATCTGAATTATGGCATGCCAACCCATTTTCTAAAGACATAATATAGTCATATCATCTCATCCTGTTTACATAGTCATCATATTTTAAATTATGTCATTCTATCCGTGAATTATATCATGCCATCATGTTTCCATCGACGGCATGTTTGTGATTTATGGCATGCCAACCACTTTAATAGACACATCGTATAGTTATATCATGTCATCATGTTTACATAGTCATCATATTTTGAAGTATGTCATTTTATCTTGTTTAGTTAGCCATCATACATGTGAAATTGTGTCATACTATCCTGTTTAATTAGCCATCATATATGTGAAATTATGTCCTTCTATTCTGTTTGCTTAGACAACATAAATGTGAATTATTTCATGCCCTGTTTTCTTCCCTACTATCCATTGCACCTGTCTATCTTACAATGTCTGTACATTCAATTACTTTTCTTATTTATCAGCCATTTCAATTGAAGGGAGTGATGGCAGTATCTGTGGGAGTAAAACACGGTCTTCAGAAAAGATCATGCTACCTGTCGATGCAGATAGAACCTCGGTTGTACTTGCCCAAGAACCAGCCCCACCACACATAACCCACACTCATGCAGATTGTACCCCTACCCAGTTGGACAGAGAACCAACTACACCCCTTCTAACCCCAACCCCAGTAGATAGACACCCAGTTCCCGTTGACACATCATCGTCTCCACCACAGAGCACCCAAACACGAGCAGTTAGTAAGGCAACTGCAGTGCCCAAATCACGAGGACCACCACTCCGAACCCGAAGTCAACGCTTAAAGCAGAAGAAGAATTGTTCTCAGGTCAGGTTCCGTAGCTATGGTTCATACTACTTTGCTATTGCATCACTGTATTTACTGATACCAACTAATTTAAAATTTCAAGGGTGCAATTGAAACTCCAATGGCGCAACAGGTATGTTTTAAACCTGTTTCTTCAACGTGTTTGGCTGTTTGCTGTTGTAACTTGCTCTATGTTGATTTCAGTTTCAATTGAATAAACAGTTATGTTCTCATGCCATGCACATTACAAGTGTTGTTATTGTTGTATAGTTTCCCACACTTATATTCTGTCTATGCTGCTTTGTCTTAAACAGATATGATTCAAACTGTATCTATCTTGATTTGGCAACATAAACTAGAATGATATAGACCATACAGTGACCATACTACATAGATATATGTTTGTTTCATGTTGTTATCCTGTCCACCTTACTACTGAACTGGTTTACCAAAATGAGTTTCATATACTACATTGTAAACCTGAGATGTGTTTGTTTGTTTCTCTTTTAGAACACGGATAAAATATTGGAGAAGAGTACCCTGTTATGCAATGGTAAAGGAAGTAATGCAGATAAGGTTCAAGATAGTGAGACATCCCTGTTGGTCTCCAAGAAAGCTGATAAAAACTATATTGAAGACACTGAGACAACCCCAAAGTCCTGTCTTGATGTAGTGTTCGAGTTACTGGCTACCACTGCTGGCACCAGCTCTTTGAACTTGTTGCCTGAATCAGTTCGGCTTCTTGAGTCTCAACTTCAAGTTGAAAGACATCGATCAGATGTTATGCGACAGGAAGCCGAAGGACTGAGGAAGTCCCTGCAGAATTCAGATGCATACTTTCTGGTGCAACAGCAAGCGCTGGAGGACTTAAGCGCCAAACAAGAGAAAGTTAATAAGCTTGCTAAGCATCTTGCCAGCATTATGGGTACCCAGGATATTGTTTCTTGAGCTCTTCTGAAGTGGTTTCAGTTCTGGACTTGTTTTGCTGCGGCATTTATATGCTGTTGTGTTCCCTATATTTGCACTGGTGGCGAACTTTGATGCCTAGTGGATGTAATATGTGTAATTGCCGTGATAGCCTAGTGTAAGTTGCTTGCTTATTTATTTCCTTGTTGTCTTGTTTATTTGTTTGCTTGTAGTCAGTGCAGTTCTTTTTCTGCGGTTTGCTAATGGCTGCAAGAACCTATTTTTTAAAACTAGGCCACAATAACCATGGGCTAATATTTACTGTAGTGACACTGGGCCTCCTACGGGCCGTAGAAACAGTGGGCCTTCTACGGGCCGTATAAATAGTGGGCCTTCTACGGGCCGTAGAAACAGTGGGCCTTCTACGGGCCGTAGAAACAATGGGCCTTCTACGGGCCGTAGAAACAATGGGCCTTCTACAGGCCGTATCATCAATGGGCCTTATACGGGCCGTATGATCGATTGGCCAAACATGGGCCAAACAGACCGCATTCTGGCCGTAAATGGGCTAGAGTTGGAATCATCCGTTCATGGGCCGACCATAACGGGCCATCGTTAATAGGTCGTATTTGATGACGCTATGAAAATGTCCCAACGTATTAACGGACCACAAACGGGCCGACTGTAACCACGGGCTGAATTTGGCCCACAAGCAGAAAATGACAGTAACGGGCCGTAAGTAAAAGAATGCTGGAAAATAGCCCAAGAATAAATGGGCTCTGAGAAGGCCGAAAGATAACATGGGCTGGAAATGGCCCAACAGAATAATGGGCTGTTAATGGGTATAAAGTGATACACTGTTCTTTAAGGGCCAGTTTCACCACGTGTCGTTAATGGGTGTAAAGTGATACACTGTTCATTACGGGCCAGTTTCACCACGGGCCGTTAATAGGCCAAGAGTTACATAGGGCCTCATATGAGCCGAAAGACGTCATGGGCCATACATGGGCCAGAAGTGAAAACGGGCTGGAATCATATTGGATGGCCCAGATGACGCTACTGGGCCTAATTCGAATAGGGCGTAACGGGCCTTGGGTTAGCGGGCTGTAAATGGGCTATATGCGAACAGGCCGTTAATAGGCTTTCCATTTGCCGGCCTACCACCTTTTGACCAAGTCAAACGGGCCGGCCTTTTCACAGGAATGGGCCTTTGTTGGGACGTGCCACGTGTCAATGTATCATAGGCGCCTTCTGTCTAATGAGTGGATGACATCTGTCCCAGCGATGAGCCGACACGTGTTTCCTCCAGCCAATGATGATTTTACACGTGGAAAATCCCCATTGGTCAGGGCTGTTAACGGGTTATCGGATCCAAAACCCCACCCGATAGCTTAACGGTGTTCCGTTACGGTGGATGCCACGTGTCGGTCACCCTTGACGAAAGCACTTATGTGACGCGCGATTTATCGTCATGGAAGTGGACACTTCTGTGATGATAATGTTGGTAATTTCATGGAACACTTCTACGACAGCACATGTATGACTATCTTGATTCTATCATAAAATCGTCATGGATGTACATGCATGAAAAAAAACACGACCTACTGTGACAAACACGTATCATCACGGAAGTGTATTTTTTGCAGTGAAGGATGTAAGAGCCTAAGCTTGGGGATGCCCCGACATCCCAAGCTATTATCCAAGAATGAGCAACCAACTAAACTTGGGGATGCCCCCGAGTGGCATCCCCGCTTTCTTCCAACAACTATCGGTATTTTACTCGAGACTATATTTTTATTCGTCACATGATATGTGTTTTGCTTGGAGCGTCTTGTATGATATGTGCCTTTGATTGTTTTATTTTGTGTTTTAAGTTATCAATCCTTGTTGGACACACCTTTTTGAGAGAGCCAAAATTATGTCATGACTTGCTAGAATTGCTCTCTATGCTTCACTTAAATCTTTTATGAGCTAGGACTTTCTCTAGTGCTTCACTTGTATCTTTTTTAGCATGGTGTGCTTTGTTATTTTTGAAGAAATACTCTCTTGATTCACTTAGATTTGTTTGAGAGTTAGTAAAATTTTCAAGAAATTCTCTCTTGCTTCACTTAAATTATTTTGAGAGAAAGAAAATTTGTTATGCTCATGATCTTCACTTATATTTGTTTGAGCTTATGAAAAGCAACACATGAAAATTAGTCCCAAAGTGATAGATATCCAACAAGGATAAAGAAAAGAAAATGTCATGAAGATCATTGGACAAAATAAACTTGATTCTTAGTAATAGTTTTGAGATATGATGATGTGATATGTGAGTCATCTTGATAAATAATTATGCTTTAGTAGGAATATTGGTGTTAAGGTTTGTGATTCCCTATGCATGCACGAAAGTCAATAATCATGCAATGAAAATTATATCCTACTTGTGGTGCATTATTAGGTGTTAATTATGCTTAATGCTTTCTTATGAGATTATTCGTTTCTTGGTTGGTCGCTTCTCAATCTTTTTGCTAGCCTTCATTTTGCACTAAGTATGACCTCTACTTGTGCATCCAAAATCCTTTAAACCAGTTTTGCCACATGAGTCCACTATATCTACCTATATGTGGTATTCTTTTGCCGTTCTAAGCAAATTTGCATGTGCCATCTCTAATTTCCAAAATAAACTTTTCTTTTGTGTGTTTGTTTCGCTCGCGGTGCGGTGAGGGGTGGCTAATATTTTCCATGCTAGATGTGTTATTCTCAAGATGAGTGTTTATTCATTTGTCATTGCATGAGAGTAAGGCAGAGGTATTAAGGATGCCCAGTCCCAAAATGCAAAAAAAAGGAAATGAATTTATACTTTATGTTGTCAAATAATAAATTCCTTGGAAAGTGTTGGTATGGAGGGCACCCGTGGATACGGTTAGCCATGGAAAGTGAAAGTTATGGTGGCAAAAGGAATAAACTTTATTTTCTGTTTGGGGAACCGCCTATGATATATCTATGCATGGAAAGGATTGTGAACTCTAAGTCATTTTCATTGGTGGGATGGATACACCTCCCAAAATGTTTTTATCTCTAATTTTTTTGCTTTGAGCTCTGGCACCTCTACAAATCCCTACTTCCCTCTGTGAAGGGCCTTTCTTTTTACTTTATGCAATCTTTATTTTGAAATTTGAGTCTCCATCTTCTCTCATAAAAGCACCAACTAGGAGGCAATGTGATCGTGCTCAAGTATTGGGTGTAGTTAATATTCGAGTGTGTTTCATGAATGGATCAATGTTTGAGCATGATGGGCTAGGGATAACTTGTTTTAGCATTGATATTTTGAAAGACGTGGTTTCTTGTTGATATGCTTGAGTATCTAAATTATTATGTCAAAACTAGAATATTGCTTTGAATCACATAAAAGTCCAAATGTCCATGCTATAAAGAAAAGAATATGATATGACTTGATGAACATCACTCCACATCAAATATTCTGTTTTTATCACTTACATACTCGAGGATGAGTAGGAGTTAAGCTTGGGGATGCTGATACGTCTCCAATGTATCTATAATTTTTGATTGTTCCATGCTGTTTTATTATCAATCTTGGATGTTTTATAATCATTTTATATCATTTTTTGGTACTAACCTATTGACATAGTGCCAAGTGCATGTTGTTGTTTTTTCCATGTTTTTTACATCGCAAAAAATCAATATCAAACGGAGTCCAAATGCCACGAAACTTTACGGAGATTTTTTATGGGCTAGAAGGAAGGCAGTGGGCCCTTGTTGCACCTAGGGGTGCCCCGAGGGGGACACAACCCACCAGGACGCGCCTGGGTTGAGCCCACCTCGGGTGCCCCCGGGCCGCCTCTTTGCTCTATAATACCCCAAAAATACTAGAACCCTAGGGGAGTCGACGAAATATTCATCCAGCCGCCGCAGAGTCCAGAACCACCAGATCCAATCTAGACACCATCTCAGATGGGGTTCACCACCTCCATTGGTGCCTCTCTGATGATGCGTGAGTAGTTCTTTGTAGACCTTCGGGTCCGCAGTTAGTAGCTAGATGGCTTCATCTCTCTCTCTTGATTCTCAATACAATGGTCTCTTGGAGATCCATATGATGTAACTCTTTTGCGGTGTGTTTGTTGGGATCGATGAACTTTGAGTTTATGATCAGATCAATGTTTTTATATCCATGAAACTATTTAAGTTTCTTTGATCTCTTTTATGCATGATCTCTTATAGCCTCGTATTTCTTCTCCGATATTTGGGTTTTGTTTGGCCAACTTGATCTATTTATCTTGCAATGGGAAGAGGTGCCCAGTAGTGGGTTCGATCTTATGGTGCTTGATCCCAGTGACAGAAAGGGAACCTACACGTATATATCGTTGCTACTAAGGATAAAAAGATGAGATCTATATCTACCGCCATATAGATAAACGGATCTTGTCTACATCATGTCATCATTCTTATTGCATTAATCCGTTTTTCCATGAACTCAATACACTAGATGCATGCTGGATAGCGGTCGATGTGTGGAGTAATAGTAGTAGATGCAGGCAGGAGTCGGTCTACTAATCTTGGATGCCTATGTAATGATCATTGCCTGGATATCGTCATAATTATTTGAGGCTCTATCAATTGCCCAACAGTAATTTGTTTACCCACCGTTTGCTGTTTTTATCGAGAGAAGCCACTAGTGAAACCTACGGCCCCCGGGTCTTCTTTCTCATATATTTGCTTGCAATCTACTTTTCCTTTGCATATTTATTCAGATCTATTACACCAAAAATCCAAAAATACTTTGCTGCACTTTATTTTATTTGCAATCTATTATTTCAATCTATTACAACTTTATCTCCCGTCACACGCAATTTCTGGCGCCATTACCCGAAAGGGATTGACAACCCCTTTAACACGTCGGGTTGTGAGGATTTGTTATTTGTGTGCAGGTGCTGCTTACGTTGTGTTGCTTGGTTCTCCTACTGGTTCGATACCTTGGTTTCATAACCGAGGGAAATACCTACCGTAGCTGTGCTACATCATCCCTCCCTCTCCAGGGAAATACCGACGTAGTTCCAGCTACCATCACAGCTCCATCAGGGTGGGCAAGGGAATTTGTACAGGAGTTTTCCAGCGGGTGTTGTGTGGCTTCATGGTGGCATCGTCGGTTGTCCGAGGTGGTTGACTACTCACGAGTAGAGTCCATGGCAATATGGTGGCAAATTTTGTGTCTCCCCCCGAGGAAGTCCATGGGGATGTCAGATCTAATGCCGAAGATGCATGGGGATGAGCCCGCCCTGATGTTCCACAACGGCAGGAACTCCGCCAGTGTCGGAGTGCTTCATCAAATCGCAAAGCCAAGTTATGGCAATGGTGTGTCTGCAGTTTTCGGTGTGCGGGAAGAGCGCCTTCTTCCCTTCCGGCCAGCGCTGGGTTGCGCTGGAGGGAGGTTGTGGCCTTGGTTGTAATTTCAATTTTAATGGGATCCTTTTTGCTTTGTTCCTCGACAATTGTCTTCTCTCAATATTTCCAAGGGTGTCTGCATCGTTTTCTTTGTAATCCTTTGACTAAATGAAATGAGCAGGTACTTTCTAATAAAAAACTATTTTTGAGTAACATAAAACCGAAGAACTTTCATATAACACTAGGTTACCTCAACAGGGATATGCATTTCCCTTACAATAAGAGTTTGATATTTATTTTCGGGAGTCAGAAGGGGAAATTCAAAACCTCCAATAGTGATCGTCATAATTCTTTCAATAGAATTGATACTATTCACTTGGTTTTGTTTCTTCTGAAAATATATTGTATGCTCGTTACCACTAATATGAAAAGTGAACTTGCTTTTGTTGCAATCAATAACATCCCCTACAATATTTAAAAAAGGCCCACCTAGAATAACCGACATATTGTTGTCCTTAGGCATATCAAGAATAACAAAGTCTGTTAAGATAGTAACATTAGCAACTACAACAGAAACATCCTCACAAATTCCAATAGGTATAGCGATTTTTATCAGCCATTTGCGAAGAGATTTCAGTAGGTGTCAACTTACTCAAGTAAAGTCTTCTATATAAAGAAAAAGGCATAACACTAACACCAGCTTCCAAATCACACAAATCAGTTCTAATATATTTATTTTTAATAGAGCATGGTATAGTAGGAATTCCTGGATCTCCTAGTTTCAGATGTACTTTCCCTTCGAAGGAATAGCTTGCAAGCATGGTGGAGATTTCATCTTCCGGTATTTTTGTTTTATTGGTGACAATATCCTTCATGTATTTAGCATATGGAGGCATTTTCATACTTCCAGTCAAGGGTGTGCGCAAATACAAAGGTTTTCTGACGGTTTAACGAGGAAAGGTGCAAGGCCATTGGAGAGGAGGTGGCCCGGCTCTTGGCAGCCGGGTTCATTGTGGAAGTTTTTCACCCAGAGTGGTTGGCCAACCCGGTGCTTGTACTAAAGAAGAACGGCACCTGGCGTATGTGTGTGGATTACACTGATTTAAACAAAGCTTGTCCAGCTAACCCTTTTGCTCTCCCTCGTATTGATCAGATCATTGATGCTACGACGGGTTGCGCGCGTTTGAGTTTTCTAGATGCTTATTCAGGTTATCATCAGATCAAAATGGCAGTTAAGGACCAGGAGAAGACATCCTTCATCACTCTGTTTGGAGCCTTCTGCTATGTGTCCATGCCTTTTGGGCTTAAGAGTGCCGAGGCAACTTATCAACGGTGTATGCAGAATTGTCTTCACAATCAGATTGGGCGCAATGTTCATGCTTACACTACAGGAATCAGCTACTTTGCCATCTGCCACGGCAGACGGCAAAGGCATGAACGGCGGACGGCAAAGGTCTTTGCCGTCTGCCGTGGATGACAAAAGGCTCTGGCAAAGTAAGGTCCGGCAAAGAGCTACTTTAACGTCTGCTTTGGGGGGCTGACGGCAAAGGGGCCTTTGCCATCAGCAGCGGACGACAAAGAAAGCACACATCAATAATTGCGCTGTTAGTCCGTTAGGTGGCTAACGGCAGGCCTTTGCCGTCCGCCGCTGACGGCAAAATTTGTCCTGCCTTTGCCGTCCGCCGTATGATGTCAGCTAGACGTCACTACACGGCAGGCCTTTGCCGTCCGCCGCTGACGGCAAAATTGTTTACTCTTTGCCGTCTGCCACTGTAGGCAAACTGACCAAATGGGTCAGCTCCCAGGAAGCACAGTTGGCTGCCACGTGGCTTCTTTGCCGTCTGCGGCTGACGGCAAAGAGCCTGTTGCCATCGGTGGCAGACGGCAAAGAGCCTGCATATTCGCTCTTTTTCTGTTTTTTTAATCCAACAATTTTCACAGCAAATATATATGACATATATAGATATATTTCACAGGGCTATTTAACAGCAAACATATCACATATCCAGCACATAAGTTTCATCTTACATACATATATAGTTCCATCCATTCATACATAAGCAAGTTCCATCAAGTTGCACATACACATTGTTCCATCCATACATATTACAGTGCAAAGTTTCATCAAGATAGCAAGTTCCATCATAGCAAGCTAGAAGAATACTTGAAGAGAATGAAAGAAAAAACAAGCACTCCATCATAGCAAGCTAGCTTCCATGAAGTGAATGAAATCTGCAAAATGGAAAAATAAGAAAGTTAGAAATAGGTGACTAGAAGAAGAAGACTAGAACAAGAAGAAGAGTAGAACAAGAAGGAGACTAGAACAAGAAGTATATGTCATTTATGAGCTAACTTAGGTGAAATGGATCATATATGAGCTAACTAAGTTGAAATGGGTCGTTTATGAGCTAACTAAGGTGAAATGGATCATTTATGAGCTAACTTAGTTGAAATGGGTCGTTTATGAGCTAACTAAGGTGAAATGGATCGTTTTTGAGCTAACTAAGGTGAAATGGATCGTTTTTGAGCTAACTTAGGTGAAATGGATCATTTATGAGCTAACTTAGTTGAAATGGATCGTTTATGAGCTACCTTACGTGAAATGGATCATTTAAGAGCTAATTTAGGTGAAATGGATCATTTTTTAGCTAACTTAGGTGAAATGGATCGTTTATGAGCTAACTTAGTTGAAATGGATCGTTTATGAGCGAACTTAGTAAAAAGCATCATTTTAGAGCTAACCTAGGTATGATGGGTCATTTTGGAGCTAACCTAGGTAAGATGGGTCATTTTGGAGCTAACCTAGATGAAATGGGTCATTTTAAAGCTAGCATAGGTAAAATGGATCATTTAGGAGCTAATCTAGGTAAAATGGGTCATTTTAGAGCTAACTTGGATAAACTGGATCATTTATAAGCTAACTAAGTTAAATTGGGTCATTTTAGAGCTAACTTAGGTAAAATGGATCGTTTATGAGCTAACTAAGCTAATTATGCAATTTTTGACATAAGTAAGCTAAGTACAGATCGTTTTAGAGCTAACTTAGGTAAAATGGATGGTTTTGGAGGTCAGTAAGCTTATTAAGTCATTTTGGAGGAAAAGAAGCTAACTCTAGGTCATTATGGTAAGCATATTGGAGCAAATAAAGCTAAGTCTAGGTCTTTATGCATTTGTTAAGCAAAACACTAGAGAAACTTACCATGATCATGGAGGTGTAGGAGCGGGCTGGCTCGTGCCGGTAGCTGGAGAAGGATCGTGCGATGCTTGTCTGGAGTTACGCTGCACCAAAGATCATTTCCAATGTCTCGTTAGCATGATGACACTCAAATGTTAAGACTAGCAAGTAATGTCCATTCAAATTAAACTCACCGTGGTCCCAGGAGCAATCACTGGCATCGGCGGAGCGGTCTGACCGGACTTCTTGCACACAGACTGCACATTTGGTTTTGACAACACAGTCATACTAGTTAGTAATGAGACAAACACTACATGAATGTTTTGGCTAATCTGCAGAAGAAACTTACCACAAGGAGCTCGTACATGGCCCTTGCCTGCATGTCATTCCGTGCCCTCTCCTCCTCCAACATCTTTGTCGTCCTCTCCTCCAACTCCCGCTGCCTCTCCGCCGCCTCCGCTAGAAGTTTCTCCATTCTATCTCTCTCACTCTGTATAGCAGCCTGCAACACCACTCACATGACCATTTGTAATCATTGATGGAAGCGCACACAATGTAATGGAGAAAGATAGTTGAGTACGTATAACTAACCTTGAAGGCGAGTTGGACTGGCCGTTCACGAGGCCTTATCTCAGGAGCGGAGCTCAACTGGCGCGCCTTGATCTCCGGGAGAGTGCTAGGACAACGGATAAGTCCATCTCCCATGGCTATGGAGCCATGGGACCTCCCGCCACCAAATATCATCAGCAACTCTGTATCAATGGGACCCTGGCTTCGATTAAAGTCCTCCCCTTTCCTCGCCTTCCCCTGATCTTTATATTGCACGAGCTTGTCATGGGAGGAGATGTTGGTGAAGTTCTTTGGATCATCGAGGTCAGACGCAGAGAATGCCTTGACTTTCTTGTAAGGGCCAGTGTGGGCCATGGCATACAGGTCGTACACCTCTGGCACCTTATCCGCCTTATTGTAGCATGCCTGAAAGAGAGAAACAAAGTAAATTAGTAATTAAAGGGCTAAAGCTAGCATGATGAATGAATTGCATGAATCATGAAGCAAACCACATACCCAGTTCCGCCCGAACTGATATAAGTCGGAGCTGCCTTGATGGTGTGGCACACCTTCCATTTGGGCACGTTTGCCCTTGGCCTCGTTGTGGAGGGCTAGCCATTCATTTGAGCACCACTCATTGACCATAACCTCCCAACAATCCATCCGATCCGCACACCATCTCGGAGGGGCCTAAGTTAGCAAATAGAAACTTGAGTGCTATGGCTATGAACTACTAAATGAAGGAAGTAAGTACAAGGCCTTAAGAATTAACTTCATGTACTGCTCCTTACTCAAGAACTTCTCGCGGAACGCCGGCTTGGTCTTCTTGATACCACGCGAGGCGTAGTAGTCTCGAACAGCCTGCACCCGAGCCTCGTGCCGTAAGTTCTGTAGTAGGTGCTTGCAGACGTTATCGATAACATTTGCCGCTTCCTCCTCGTATCCCTCCTCACACCTGTAGAATGTCTGCAATCAAATGAGACAATATTGATTAGTACAATTAATAACTAGCTAGTTGAAGATTTTTAATTGTGTAAAGGAGAAATTACCCAAAACTTCCTGATCACCACGTCTGCCCTCGTCTTGCACAAGACACCGTCGATAATCTCACCCGGCGGGGCCGAGGCAGCCAAGTAGTGCTCCCAACTCAATCCAAGCTCTGGAAGCCGACCCTCACCAGGCAACGTGACAAACCCCGAGAAGTTTTGCCGACAAAGAACTCCAAGGACAGAGTTGGGCCGGCGGACACTATGATGGTGGTCCCAACCCCTGCAGCATGACAAGGCCAACGCATTAGTTATTTGAAGAAACGTGAATGCAGAAGGTACAAAAATATTAAATGCACTTACCTCTCCCCATCAGGGAAAATCAACCACCTCTGCTCGCGGGTCGCCGGCATGGACGGGAGCCGTGTACAACCACGCTGGTAGACGGTGCCCCTCTCCTCCTCAATATCAGTCGGCTCCCCACCATCATCAGCATGGCCACTCGGCTCCTCGGGCTGATCCGGCCAGGTACCCCATCCAGACGTGTGCTCCTCCGGGGTCTCGTGGGCCGAAGGCCCGTCGACCCAAGGCTCGTGGGCCGAAGACCCATGGACCGGAGTCCGTGTAGCCTCCTCCTCGGACGAGTCCACCCTAGTAGTCACATGCTCGGGTGAAACAGCTGGGGGTGGCGGCGAGGAAGGCGTCGTAGCAGTCACCCTACCTCCTCTCCCACGACCACGTGCTCTAGCTCCTCTCTTCTTCTTACCTCATCCCCTGTTGGGCACCGCGGTCGACGAAGAAGGGCCCGGCGGTGTCACCATACTGTCCAGCAACGCTCGGTGGAGAGGTGCGTGTGGAATGGAAGACCTCACACCACGCGCCGACGAAGAAGGGGCCTCGACGCGCTCCCGACCAGCGCCCACCATCTTTCAACACCTGCCATGACAAAGAGTAAACGAAATTAGTACAACATAAAAAAAGACCGACATGAATAATAATATGTATATCACTTAAGTGTATCATCATCAAGTACAACATAAAAAATTGAATACCTGACACTACTAATAATCTCGATCAGTATCATCAATAAATGCATAATCATCATCATCACTATAATCAATGACGGGCTCATAGGGTTCAGTGGCATCAACATGTGGAAGACCACCTTGACGTAATCGGTCAAGCATTGACAGGTCATCCGCAGCAGTAACCTCTTCTTGTTCCGGCTCTTCTTGCTCCTCCTCTGGGGTGATGTAGGATTCATTGTCGTTGTCTACTTCAATGTTTTGGGGTGAAGTATAGCGGTTCTTGAAAAGCTTTTTGGAAAGACGTGTCTCTTGGGAGAATTCTCCTTCATATGTGGCTGGGTTAATGTGAGGTTCATAATCCTCTTCCTTTGGGGGAGATAGTCCAGCACGTGGCGGCACTTCATAAACGGCATCCCAACCTTTCAGATTTGGATTAGTTTGGCAGGCCCACGGTAGATAGAATACTTGGGTCGCCTGTTGAGCCGTAATATAGACATCAGGAACATCTAAATGGGTGCTTTGGTTGATTTCAACTAGCCCTATATGTTCATGAGTCCTTCTAGTCTCCTTCGGCTGAAACCAATAACATTTGAAGACTACGACATTCGGTGGGTTTTCACCATAGAATAGAAGTTCATAAATTGCTTCAACTCTCCCATAATACTCGGTACCTCCTTCGTCGATAGCAGATACACAACAATTTGTAGACTTTCGGTCGGCCATAGATAGCTCTTTGCCATAGGTACGAAAGCGATACCCGTTGATGTCATATTTGTCAAATGAACGGACCTTATAGTCAAAACCATTAGCGACTTGTCTCAATTCGGCGTCCATAGACTCTGAATTAGCCTACAAGTTTAATATGAAAGGATTGTTGCATTACGCACAAATTAGCGAATGAAATGAAATTGTCTAATAGAAATTACCGTTTGTTTGAACCAAGAGATGAAACCGGGATAGCCGCCTCCTTGCTTTGGGAGAAGCTCATACTCTTCGACGGAATCCTTTTGGATCACCGCTCCATACGAGAATATGGCGACGTATCGACTGTATGAAATATCCAGGAATAAGAGAAATTCAAAGGAAATAGAAGTTGTGAAACAATGTACCGAGAACTTACTCGATGTACGGCCGCACTTCTATCAGGTTGTTGAAGATATACAACGAAATGGTCCGCCATTCTTCATTATCCCAAGATACTGGATTTGAAACACTGGCTGGTGCAAGATTCCCTTTGAATAAGATGAGGTTGGATCCACCCTTTTTAGGGTCATCAGCATTGTACCGAGGCTTCGGATTATGCAAATGACGATTTTTGGCTTCGTAGTGTGATGTCACGAAGTTTACCGCCTCCTCAGTGATGAATGCATCAGCCATCGATGCTTCAATTCTATGTTTATTTTTACATTTTTGTCGAAGCGACTTCTGCATCCTCTCAGTTGGGTAGCACCAACAATTTTGCACGCCCCCCCCCCCCCAATCTTGCCTCGGTCGGGAGATGCAAAATCAAATGCTGCATTGGATTAAAGAAGCCCGGTGGAAAGATCTTCTCTAACTTGCAGATCAACTCCGGCGCCAACTCTTCCATTTCTTCTAGCACGCCAGGCGATAGTTCTTTCGCACAAAGAACACATAAGAAATAGTTGAGTTCTGCCAGTACTAGACATTCATCCTCAGGGATGAAGCCACGCAACATCACCGGCATTACCCGCTCAATCCATATGTGCCAATCATGACTCTTGAGACCAAATATCTTCAATTTATCAAGACTCGCTCCCCTCTTTAGATTCGCTGCATACCCATCAGGGAACATCAACTGCATTTTCACCCACAAGATAATTTCCCTCATAGCTGGCCTTCCAATATTGAACCATGCCTTTGGCTTCGTCCAGTTCTGCTTTCCTTTCAGTTCTTTCATGTTTTGTAATGGCCTATCACATAGCGCCTCCAGATCGACTCTAGGCTTAGTATTATCCTTTGACTTCCCATCTATGCCGAACAATGTACCAAAAAGTGCCTCGGCAATATTCTTCTCAGTGTGCATCACGTCGATGTTGTGTGGGCAAAGGAGGTCTTTGAAGTAAGGCATATCCCATAAGCATGTTTTGTGAGTCCAAGTGTGCTTAGAATTATACCCCTTGAAGTACCCTGGACGCTCTGGATCTGGCTCGAGAGTGTTTAACTCATCCAGGGTCTGTTGGCCTGTCAACGCACGTGGTGCAGAGTTTTTGACAACTCTACCTCTGGTGAAGTTCTTCTTGTCTTTCCTGAACTTATGGCAAGGATCCAGGAACTGTCTATGCATGTCGAAGCAAGAAAACTTGCGACCGGCCTGAAGCCAACGAAACTCAAGAGCTCCCTTGCATGTGGGGCACGGGAACCTTCCATGCACACACCAGCCAACGAATAGTGCATATGCCGGCAAGTCATGCGTCGAGTACATGTACCAGACACGCATTATGAAGTTCCGTTTGCTATTGGCGTCGTATGTCTTGAACCCATTATCCCAGGCTTCTTGCAATTCGTCCTTAAGCGGCTGCATGTACACATCCATATTTTTCCCCGGATGGTTGGGCCCTGGAATTACCAACGTCAGGAAAATGTTCTTTCTTTGCATAATCTGTCCGAGGGGGAGATTGAGTGGAAAGACAAATACGGGCCAACAACTGTATTGGGCTGCCGTCATACCAAACGCACTGAACCCATCCGTGCTGATGCCGACTCGAGGATGCCTCGGATCTGCCACTTTGTCAGCATGTAATTCATCAAACTTTTTCCACGCAACACCATCCGATGTGTGTACCATCATCAGATTCCCATCTGCATTTAGTTCGGTTCTTTTGCCTGTTTTGTGCCATGTCATCTGCCTGGCCGTCTCTTCGACCATGAAAAGACGTTGAAGTCTTGGTACGATTGGCATATACCGAAGAACACTAACGGGGATTTTGGTCTGTGTCTTCTCACCCATACCATTGTCTACCACAACATACCTGGAAGACTTGCAAATGGGACAATAGTTCAAGTCCGCATAGTCAAGCCTAAATAAGGCACATCCTTTCTCACATGCATGTATCTTCTCATAGGGCATCTTCAGTGCACGGAGGATTTTGTCCGACTGGTACAGGTTTGCAGGCATTACATGGCCTTTGGATAGAAAGCGTCCAAATACTGTCATAATTGCGTCGTAGCATTCTCTGCCCAAGTTGAACTAAGCCTTCAGAGCCATTACTTGTGAGATGGCATCCAACTAACAAAGCTCAGTGTGCTCGTGGAGCAGACGTTTTGAAGACTCCAACATTTCATTGAAGGCCTTTGCAGATTCCTCCATCTCCTCATCCGAATCCTGAGCATCATCATAGTCTTGCACCATGTTTTCCATCCCGGTACCATGCTCGTCGGTGCGACGACGATCCACCTCAGCTCGGTCGCGTTGGGCAAACTCACCATGAAATGTCCACACCATATAATCGGGCGTAAAACCACTCTTCTGCAGGTGTTTGCCCATTTCAGCCTCTGTCTTGTTTTCCCAATTGCTGCACCGGAAATAGGGGCACCAGGTTTTCCTCTGGCCATTTGCAAATGCGGCTTGCACAAACCCCTTGGTTTTTGTGAACCATTCAGCGCTCCATTTGTTCTGACCAGTGTGACCGGTATACATCCACGCACGATCACTCATCTTGACTTTCAGAGCTACTGGACACACAACAAATATATATATAATTCACCATGTATATATTCATCAGTTGATCTACTTTGTCAATTTTATTACGTCCATGCAACCTACACTCTAATAGGTAATGATAGGTCCTAATACCACCCGAGTATGTGTAGATTGGGTTCAATTTCCCTTGCTATGCTCTGGATCCAACACAAAATTTCGGTAGCACCTCCCCACTGTTCTCCTGATACATGTCTCTGCAATAAACAGAGAGGATGTGTACCCAGAGAACAACAGGGGAAGCACTGACGAAATTTATGCGTCGGATCCGGAGCAAAGCATATGGGAAAATGAACCCAATCTACACATACTCGGGCTGTCCATGGATAGCGTTGGACAACTCGAAAGAATCAAGGTTATAAATATGCAAATGCATGCATATTTATAACTATGACGCTTTCGAATGGGAGACACATATTGGTTACGCATACTGATGATTCAAGACACATATATAGCTAGCTATCAAGTTTCATCGGCACGAACACCGGAACATAGCAAATAATTAATGGGGGAGGAGGACATGTCATTTGTGCTCACCCACGAACGAAGGGGCAGAGCTCGTCAAACGCACGGCAAGGTCGTCGAACACCAAACCTCGCAGCGATGAAACAACTACACATTTAAATCTACCCGATCAACACAATTATATATGATGTTTTTCATAACAAAATCAAAAAATATATGACCTAACTAATAATTCACAAATATATGACCCCGTCGGCCTCTAGAAGGCCAAAGAACACCTTTTCGGGAGGTGTCGGGGGTCGGGGTGTCGGGGTGTCGGGGTCAGGGCGTCAGGGTGTCGGGGTGTCGTGTCGGGGTCGGGGTGTCGGGGTCAGGGGGTCGGAGTGTCGTGTCGGGGTCAGGGTGTCGTGTCGGGGTCGGGGTGTCGGGGGTCAGGGTCGGGGGTTTCCTTCTATCCTTCTTCTTCTTTCTTTCTCTTCTTCTTCTTTCCTTTCTTCTTCTTCTTCTTTCATATTTTTTCTACTTTTTTACTTCTTTTCGTTTCTTCTTTTCTTCTTCTTCTACTTCTTTTCTTCTTCTTCTTTTTTCATCTTTTTTCTCTTCTTTTCTTTTCTTCCTTTCTTCTTCTTCTACTTCTTTTCTTCTTCTTCTTCTTCTTTTTTCATCTTTTTCTACTTCTTTTCTTTTCTTCTTCTTCTACTTCTTCTACTTCTTGTACTTCTACTTCTTCTAATTCTTTTCTAACACTAACACTAACACATATCTAGCAGTAACAATTAAACAGCAAAAAATGAAAAAACAGAAGAAAAAAAAGATGGTGTCCCTCACCGGAGCAATGGGACGGTCGGGGCAGTGGGGCGGGTGGGCCGGCGACGTGGGGGCGCGCCGGGGCAGTGGGATGGTCGGGGCAGTGTGGGCAGGCGGGCCGGCCGACAGTGGCGCGTGGCGTGCCGGGGCGCGTGGAGCGTACGGGGCGTCGGCGGGTTGGGTGGGGGCGGAGGGGTGGTGGGGCGACGGGGCAAGCGGGGCGGGGGCGGGCGGCGGGGCGGGGGCGGCGCCGGGCGGCGGGGGAGGCGGTGGGTGGGGATCTGGTGGCGGGGCGTCGGGGAGGAGAGAGGGAGAGAAGAGAGAGTAACGGGCGTGGGGTGGGGCCGTTAGTTAGGCTAGGCTTTGCCGTCCGCCTTTTTCTCTCTTTGTCGTCTGCTAACAGATGGCAAAGAGGTGGGGCATTAAGTTTTTTCTAATCGGCTCGTTAGTGGGGGCCACCTTTGTTGTCAGCCAGCTGACGGCAAAGAGCTGGCAGATGGCAAAGGCCTATTTTGTCGTCTGCCATTTCTTTGTCATCTGCTTTTCCATAGCTGATGACAAAGAGCTTCTTTGTCGTCTGCTAGCAGACGGCAAAGAGCTGGCAGATGGCAAAGTAGTTGATTCCAGTAGTGTTATGTGGATGATATCGTGGTGAAGTCCAGAAAAGAGGAAACCTTAGTAACAGATCTGAAGGAGACCTTTGATAACCTCTGGGTCTACAAGATGATGCTTAACCCGGCTAAGTGTGTTTTTGGAGTTCCCGCTGGCAAAATCTTGGGTTTTTTGGAGTCTAACAGAGGTATTGAAGCTAACCTGGAGAAAATTAAGGCAATCACCTCCCTGGCCAAACCGGTATCCATCAATGATGTTCAACGGCTGGCAGGTCGTGTCGCTGCTTTGAGCCAGTTTATAAGCCGGTTAGGGGAGAAGGCAATGCCTTTGTATCAGATGATGAAAAAGACGGATGATTTCGTTTGGAGCGATGCTACAAACTTTGCTTTTGAGGATCTGAAGAAACAACTTGCTGAGCCACCGGTTCTTGCTGCTCCGGTCGAGAAAGAGCCGCTATTGTTATATGTAGCCGCTAACTCATGAGCTGTTAGTGTGGTGATTGTGGTGGAATGCAAGGAGGCTGGCAAGGAACATCCGGTCCAACGGCCGGTTTACTACGTCAGTGAAGTGTTGATTGAGTCTAAATAAAGATATCCACATTGGCAGAAACTCGTATATGGGATATTCATGGCAAGCTGGAAGCTCAAGCATTACTTTCAAGGTCACCCAATCACTTTGCTTAGCTCTTCTCCGTTGGGAGACATCATTCAAAATAGAGAAGCCACTAGCCGAGTCGCCAAGTGGGCCATTGAACTTGGGTCTCATGGGTTGAAGTATGTACCACGTACTGTGATCAAATCTCAAGCGCTGGTTGACTTTATTAATGATTGGACAGAACTGCAGATGCCAGAAGAGAAACCAGATAACACGTATTGGACGATTCACTTTGATGGGTCCAGACAATTGGAAGGCTCGGGGGCTGGAGTTGTTTTAACTTCCCCTCGAGGTG
Source organism: Triticum urartu (assembly GCF_003073215.2). NCBI lineage: Eukaryota > Viridiplantae > Streptophyta > Magnoliopsida > Poales > Poaceae > Triticum > Triticum urartu. Next base: position 182,114,822 of record NC_053028.1, on the reverse strand, counting down.
ACAAGTTTTGTTATGTGCTGTGACTAATGTTTCCCTGTACTAACAATGCAGTAGAGTATGAAGCCTTGCTCCATGGTCTTCGAATGGCCAAACAGATGAGCCTAAGCCGGGTCTGGTGTCTTGGCGATTCAGATCTGGTGGCTCAACAGGTGTCAGGCAAGTGGGATTCAAAGGACCCTCTCATGGCGGCTTATCGTCGTGAAGTCGATGATGTCGCAGGACATTTTAAAGGTTATCAGGTGGAACACATTGACCGTAGGAAGAACGAAGCGACGGATGCTCTAAGCCGGTTGGGGTCTCAACATAAGCCAGTGCCACCTAACACCTTTTTGGATATTTTGCATAACCCATCTGTTAAGTTACCTACAGAGGAAGATTTGGTTGTTCCTGACCCGGAGGCACAGTTGGTGGCGGCTCTTCACGTCATCCTAGATTCGACAGTACCGTTGTTGGCTTACATGACCCGGGGTGAGTTACTAGAGGATGAGACCCTGGCCCGGCAGATAACCGGGCGGTCCAAGTCAATGACGATTTCTGACGGAGAGTTATACCATCGCAGCGTCATTGGAGCGTTTCAACGGTGTGTTTCTCCTGAAGAAGGCCAAGAGATACTTCGTGAAATCCATGAAGGGGATTGTGGTCATCACGCCGGGTTAAAGTCCCTTGTGGCCAAAGCTTATCGTCATGGTTTTTATTGGTTGACGGCTCACCCTGATGCAGAGGATCTGGTCAGTAGGTGTGATGGATGTCAAAAATTTGCATGGCGAGCACATGTACCGGCTCAGGAGTTGCGGATGATTCCAATCACTTGGCCGTTTGCGGTCTGGGGGCTTGACATGGTTGGACCTTTCAAAAGGTCCAAGGATAAAAAGATACATCTTTTAGTAGCAGTTGACAAATTCACAAAGTGGGTTGAGGCGGAGCCAGTGAGTAAGTGTGACGCAGCCACAGTGGCTCGGTTCACGAAAAAGGTGATCTTTCGCTTTGGTTTTCCACACAACATTATCACTGACAATGGTACTAATTTATCCCAAGGGGCTATGGAAGAGTTCTATCAACGTGAGCATATCCGGCTTGACGTTTCTTCTGTAGCTCACCCTCTATCCAATGGGCAGGCTGAGAGAGTAAATCAGGAAATCTTAAAAGGTCTCAAACCCCGGCTCATGGTTCCCTTACAACGGACGCCGGGTTGTTGGGTAGAGGAGTTACCCTCGGTGCTGTGGAGTATTAACACCACCCCTAACAGATCTACGGGTTATACACCCTTCTTCATGGTTTATGGAGCGGAAGCGGTGCTCCCTAGTGACATCCGTCATGACTCGCCTCGTGTGGCGGCTTATGTTGAAGTTAATAACGAACAAGCCAGACAGGATGCGCTTGACTTATTAGATGAGGAAAGAGACTTAGCAGCAGCTCGATCAACAATTTATCAACAGGACCTGCGCCGCTATCACAGCCGCCGGGTTAAGTCCAGGACTTTTCAAGAAGGTGACCTGGTGCTCCAGCTCATCCAGGATCTGTCAGATGCACACAAGCTATCCCCACCTTGGGAAGGACCCTTTATGTTCAGTAAGAACTTAAACAACGGGTCGTATTACCTCATTGACGTTCGAGAGCACAGACTCACGTAAGTCGGAGGAGGAGACCCGCCGGCCGTGGAACATTGCTCAACTTCGGCCATACTACACCTGAGCCACCGGCTCTCATCATGTACATACTTTGACATTGTATATATCATGATAAGTAATAAAGCAGGACCTCTGTCCTTTTCCTTTTCAAAGATTTTAAATCTTTACTCTTTTTTACTATTTAAAATGACTATTAAGGAGTTGATCATATCTGAATCAAGTCTAAGCTTTTTGTTCCGGCTTATGATCGTATTCGAATCTATCTGAAAATCTCAAGGTCACTTGGGGGCTTCCTGTTCAAACATAGGTCGTATTCGAACCAAAGAGAACATAGATGTCGTAACCCTCTTGATCGACTCAAAGCCAAACTCACTAGGGGGCTTCTTAATCGTATCTGAATCATAGCTTAACCCCTTTTAGGTCCGACTTGGATCGTATTCGAATCAGGGTCGTTAAAAATCTCTCAAGGTCCTTTGGGGGCTTCCTGTTCAAACATAGGTCGTATTCAAACCAAAGAGAACATAACTGTCGGTACCCTTTTGATTGGCGCAACGCCAAAGCCGCTGGGGGCTATTTGATCGTATTCGAATCTTAGCATAACCCCTTTGGTCCGGTTTACTGATCGTATTCGAATCATAAACCCCCAACCTTTCATTACAAGGTTATTTATATTGTTTGCCACCTGGTATTTGTTTTAGTGGTCTTTTATTGTTTCAATTTTAAACAATCAGCATGGGATTTTCGCCGGCTTGACTATTTTACAATAAGCCGCCAAGGCATAAGAGTCATCAAGTATTCAGAAGCATTGACTTCTCAAAAAAAGGGGGGGGACTGGATCGTCGGCCTCATCACTGGGTCATATAAACCGGTGGTCCAGAGGTCGAAGATATAGGTATAACTGTTGTTTATGAACAGTTTCTTTGTGTATTACTCCAAGGTTATTTCAAACATGTTTTATCTTTACGTTTAGTTCTGCTTATCTACTATGATAAAACTTTTGGTCATGAACCGGGTCTTCTGACCCGTTCGGTGTTAAACCGCCAAGCAAGTATTTCCTTTTGTTACAGGAACAGAGTGGAAATTGTCGGCGTACTGGGAACCAGGATACCCAGACTTGCCTGTCTGTGGCCCATGTCGCGTTCCTGGTACGGCCCGGTAGGGCCCAGCTGATCGACCAGCTGCTTAAGACCCTCGCGAGGGGGCCAGCCCTAGCGAGGAGAACGACCAAGACCTCCTCAGGGAGCGGCCTCACCTAGGCTACTCCAGAGGGGCAACCAAGACCTCTCCCAAGAGTGGCCTCGGCTAGGCTGCTTTGGGAGGGCGGAGATCTCAAGGCAAGGGCTGCCTCAGGAGGAGGCAGTGATGCAAGCCATGACGAACCATGCCAGCGGGCGCCAGCGCGCGCCAGCGGGCGCAGTTTCCATATCGGTGCAAAGGATACCGCGCAGGCGCAGGTTCCCGAGGGGCGATACAAAGGTTTCCCCTTTGGTGCAACAAGACTGAAGACCGCAAGGACGGCAGGAAGGATGTCATCGCCGAGCCCACCACCGCGTCACCGCCTGCCCTCTTTGCAGGCGAAGACCACCTTTTGTCAGGATAGGAGCGTCCTTGTGTTCCCGCTCAAATGGCAATTGTGGGATTCCCTTCCCGCCTAAACATTTCAGGGGAAGAGGACCCTGGCTGTCTATATAAGTAGTTAGGGTTCCTAGCATAGGGGAGGGACCAACCCCATTGGGACTTATCATAGCAAAGGAGCAAGAACATCCGCTCCCTCACCCCTCTCGAGCTCGCCTCCTGAGCTCAGAAAACCACTGTACTTGTTCATACTCAAGCCCTCGCGAGGCCAATCCACTAAAGCAGGACGTAGGGTTTTACACCGCAAGGTGGCATGAAACTGGGTAAAGTCTTGTGTGCTCTACTTGTTTGCTTGCTTGCATTCCATTCCCACCACCAGGAGAAGAGCGAGGCGCTAGGTAAAAGTGTGGTGGGAGAGATCTTCGTCACGCCCCTGTGTTCGAATCTTAAGGGTTTTGCGGAGCCCGAAATCCAACATTTGGCGCGCCAGGTAGGGGGCGTGTCGAAATCTCGCTTCTCCGACGACCTCGCTCCGTTCTTCTCCGTCGACCTCGTTTCACCGCCATGTTGGACACTCGGCGAGCACGCGCCGCCCACCGCGCCGCCAACGTCGCTCAGACGGCGCCCGCGGGTAACGGCGCACCACTCCGCCCCAACTCACCGGTCGCCAACGCGGCCACGGACCCAGCCGTTCACGAGCAGCAGGACTCGTCGTTGCCGTTGTCCGTGCGGCGCGAAGGCCGCACGGCGACCCCGTCACCTTCGCCGGCCGCGGCGTCGTCCTCGCTGGTCCGCCGCGGGCCGGTCTACCAGCAGCCTGCGCTACTGATGGCACGGGAGCTCCTACGCTACCGTCCAGCGAACGACCTCTACGACGAGTGGCTCCACCGCATCACCGAGCTCGTCAACGCCACCGGGGAGGCGCCCGCACCGACCCATTCCTCTCGCCCTCCGTCGCCCATGGCGGGGAACGAGGACCACGGCGCTCCGCCCCCACCTCCACCACGTGGCGTCGGCCAGGGGCTCAGGCGCGAGGCTCCATGGCATGAATAGCCCCGCAGGGCCCCTGCGCGCGACGAGGAGAGCTGCCAGGTGGTCCCACGCCCCCAGGCTGAAGCGCGCGTGCTCCCCGCTCAGCAGCACCAGAACCGCGCCCCACAGGAGGTGGTGGCGCCCGCACCCCAAGATCCAGCACCGCAGGCGCAGGGGCGCCAGCAATCATGAGCGTGGCTGGATGCCGCGCCCTAGCTCCTGAGCTACGGCGCCTCGTCTGGCCCGGCAAGTTCAAGCCGGACCTGCCTCCGCGTTACGACGGCAGCGCCGACCCGGCGGAGTTCCTCCAGCTCTACGAGCTCAGCATCGAGGCGGCGAACGACACCGAGCAGGTCATGGCGAACTGGTTCCCCATGGCCCTCAAGGACGGTGCGCGCTCCTGGCTCCTGAACCTTCCTCCAGGATCCATCTCTTCTTGGGAGGAGCTTCGTGAGCGCTTCATCGCCAACTTCCAAGGTACCCGCGACCGAGCTCCAGCGGCCGCAGACCTGCGCCGCGTGAAGCAGCAGCCTGGGGAGACCTTGCAGAAGTACATCCAACGCTTCAACACCGTGCGCCTCAAGATCCCCAGGGTCTCCGACGAGGCCATCATCTCGCCGTTCTCCGGCGGTGTCCGCGATGTCAGGATGAAGGAGGAGCTTGCCATCCACGAGGACCTGTGCACGGCCCTCGAGATGTTCAATCTCGCGGCGAAGTGCGCCAGGGTAGAGGAAGGCCGCCTCTCCCTCCTGGAACTGCCTGAGGCGGAGGCCGACGACAAGAAGACCAAGGCCAAGGAAGCAAAGCTCAAGGGACCAACTGTGCTGGCCGTGGAGCCAGAAGTGAAGCGCGGCTATGGCTACAACGACCCTCCAAGAGATAATCGTCCGTACTGCGTCTTCCATGATGTCCATAGCCATAACACCAACGACTGCCAAGAGCTCAGGGCGATGCGCGGCGGGCAGCGCCCTGAGCGCGACAACCGTGGCTACGGCCGCGGAGAGGCCGTGGCGGAGGATGCTAGGACGGCAGGAACTCGCGCCAAGGATGGCGTGATCAGCCTAGTGAAGACCGTTGGCAGGAGCAGCCTCGTGACGCCCCATGGCGCGACCAGCCTCGCGAGGGTCGCCCTCAGGGCAACGCGGGTCTGCCTCCGCTGCCACCACCGCCAAGAAGGAACGACGACGACCGCCAGGGAGACGAAGCGGGGGGCTTCTAGGAGCCACGCGGGGTCGCATGCATCCTGGGAGGAGCCCACGCTCCGGCTTCTCACCGCATCTTCAAGCAGTTCGCTCGTGAGGTGAACGTGGCGCTCCCCAGGCCTGACGCCGCGTGCAACCTCAGGTGGGCCAAGTAGATCATCGCCTTCAACCCCAAGGATCAGCTCAGGTGCACCGCCGCGCTAGGCACTCTCCCGATGCTCTGCAACCCGACCATCAGTAATGTCCGCGTGACCAAGACCCTCATCGACGGTGGGGCAGGGCTCAACGTCCTCTCCGTTCAGATCTTTGGGACTCTTCAAGTACCCTACGATCAGCTGCACCCGACCAAGCCATTTTACGGAGTCAGAAATGGCTCCACCCTCCCGATGGGACAGGTCCGCCTCCCCGTCACCTTTGGCGACCGCGACAACTACCACACCGAGCTCATCGACTTTGACGTCGCCAACATCAACCTCCCGTACAACGCCATCCTAGGGTATTCGGCCCTCTCCAAGTTTATGGCGGCGACCCATCACGGCTACAACGTCCTCAAGATGCCTGGAAGCGGCGGAGTCATCACGATCGCCTGCGATGAGAAGGAAGCAGTACGTTCTCTAGAGCGCGCCTACCAGACTGCGGCGATCGAGAGCTCCGACGGAGACGGAGCCGTCTTCGCCCTGATGACCGCCCCCAAGAAGAAGAAGCAACTACCCGACTCTCAGGCCTCGGGGGCTCCCGACAGCACCACCTCAAGCTCCGCGCCTGCTGACGAGGCGCCTTCCGCCCTCGCATAGGGAGGCGCACCCGGCGCCCCTCTCAGGACGGGCTCGGGGGCTCCCCTCAGGGGGACCCCGGACCTGGTCGTGAGGGAGGTGCCCGGGCACCACTCGCGGGCGCGCCCCGCCGTCCGTCGTCATGAGCCCAGCGTGAGCCTCATAACGCTGGGGGCTCAGGACCCCATCGACCAAGCTACCAAGGAACCTTACCCACCTACTCAAGACCCAAGCAACCAGTTTCGTGTCTGCATCGACATCCCGAGCCTCAACAGGGCTGCCGCCCAGGGCCTCTTCCAGCCGATGGCGGTCGGCTGGAGGAGGGCCTTCCCCTATGGCCTCCGCAACGCGGCCGCCACATACCAGCACTTCATACAATAGGCCGTGGGGGCTCAGGAGGCTCAGCGGCAGGCGGTCCTGACGGAGCAGGACAAGGACCCCCGCGACCGCTGAGGGCCTCCGGAGCCCCTGGGCCTTGGGAGCTCGGCTCTCCTCAGGAGCAACCCACATGGCTCGCGTCTCCAGCTACCCCAACTCCTCTTTAGCGGCAAGTACCAGGTGATGTCTCAGGTATTCCGTCGAGGGTGCCCCTCGGGCTGCATCATCCTCGAGCTACTGGCGGCTTACCCCCACAGCTGTCTCTTTTTGCGCATGAATCAGAACTGCTTGCTTCCTTTCGCATTATCTATATGGTTGGCACCCTCACCGCCACTAAGGTCATGAGCCCTTGTGAGCCCACCCGCGACCACCCCATGATTAAGGACTGGCACGGCGTTTGTGCTCAGGTCCGTCCCTGCAGCGTCGCTAAACACAAGGGCTGAGCTCTGTCTCGCGAGCCATTCCCGTGACATCACCTCCCGTGGTCCTTGGTGCCTTGTTCTCACATGGGCTAATCGTTGGTGGGTAAGTAGGGGCCCGTGGCAGGTGCCTCGCCCCCGCGGGAACCGCGCGCCGGTTGTTTATCTTTTGGACTATAGATTGAGAAGACTGGGCACGGCGTCTGTGCTCGGGTCCGTCCCTGCAGCTTCGATAAATCCAGAGGTTGAGCTCTGTCTTACGGGCCGCTCCCGCTAACGTCACCTCCTGGGGTCATTGGTGTCGCGGCCTTCTCATGCAATGCCCTCTGGAGATGCATTCGGCGCAGGTCTAGGCAACCCATCTCTTTTCACATTTTGCAGAAGAAGACTTAGGCGCAACCCGCCTCAGGCGCAACCCGCCTCAGGGTAGGGTCTCTCGTGAGTGATGCGTAAGCTCGCGAGAACTTCCTCAGAGTCGTTCAGCTCGTCCTAAGGAGGGCCCATATACACCCTGGCTGTCCTGCCGTGCAAGCCACGTGTCCGGACGGGTTGTACACGCCCGGGAGTCTCTCCCGGTGCGAGGCTCCCCTCCCACGATCCAGTGGAAGTGCTTAGCTCCGCGCTGGCAAGACCGAGGAGCGATTGTGCCCACGAACCAGTGGAAGCACCAAGCTCCGCGTTGGCCGATACGACCGAGGAGCGGTTATGCCCACACTCCGCGCAAGTGTGGTAGCTCTATGCTCCGCGCTAGTTATAAACAACTGAGGGCGGCCCCCAGCGGTCGCACCAACCTCAGGGAGCTTTTCAGCTCATGACGCTCACAGCTTCTCCTTGGAATGGTATCGCGAGGGGGGCTAGGCACGGGGGCTATGCTCAGGTCACGCCTGGCAGACGCCACCCTACCATGTGCCCAGACACCTGGCTTTCTCGCGCCCCCATCCTAGGCGAAGGCTCGTGAGCAAGGTATGGTGCTCGTTCTCCCTCATGAGTGTCACACCCTAGCTAGTCCATGCATTAGAGTGTGCATCATGTTTACTTTCATCAGAAACTTGAAATGGGGAAGGCAGAACCCCCAGCACCCCTTTTGAAATCAACTAGGGTTTACTAAAAATAATTTCAATGAACCTGAAATGCCCTTCTAAAATGTTCACCCTCTTTGCCTTGGGTTAGAACCTCTGGCAAAATTGGTGCACAATTTTCTAGGTCAACAAAAGGTCATTGAATTAAATCATAAGTATTTGAATTTGGGCATTTAAATGCTATAAAATAATTTAAATGCTCAAATAATTCTGGGAGTAAATGTTTCCTGTTGGAAATAATCTAAACAGAGGCCACATTTATTTTCAGGATTTTTGGAGATGTTTTAGTATTTTAAATAAAGCTAAACAGTTGCAGTTAAATAGAAAACAGAAACTAAATCAAAAAAAGGAGAAAGAAGCCCACCTGGGCCTTACCTGGCTCGGCCCAGCCTACTGGCTCGGCCAGTCACCCCCTACCTCGCGCCAGGAGGCAGGGGCGCGTGCTCGCCGCGCGCCGGCCACGCGCCGGCCACCTCCTGCTTCTGCCGACGCCGGGAGACGCCCAGAGGACGCCACGCGACCCCCACGTCTCCCTCTCAACCTCTCTCACTCTCCCCCTCGTCTCCCTCATCCTCTCCCGCGATGGCCGAGCGCGTCCCTCACCGCCGATCGCCGTAGTCGCCGCCAGAGACCTCCCCTCGCCCCTCCGACGAGCCCATCAGCTCCGCCTCGACTCCCTCGTCCTCCCCACCGAGTCACGCTTCGCCGGAAGCCCTGCAACGCCGCCTTCGCCCTCGTCTTCAACCTCGGGCATCCGAGATCGCCGGCGACCGCACCTCGTCTCCAGCCCGTCCCCGAGCCCGCTGACCCCCTCTCCGACCCTGCTGTGAGCTCCTCTTCCTTTCCCCCTAGCTCCCGTGCTCGTTTGGTCCCTATAGCCACCGTTTCCACCGCACCCGAGAGCTTCTCGCCGCCGGCCATGGCGCAGCCGTGGCCACAGCCATGCAAGCTCACAACGGAGCGCCTCACCGTGCTCAGTGCAGCACCAGGAACCCGTAGCCACCACCAACTCTTCCTCCCGTGCACCGTAGCGTCGAAACCGACCACGCCCGAACTCCGGCCGCCGCCACGAGCTCGATTCCGGCGAGCTCGCTCCACCCCAGCTCCTCACACTTGCTCCATTGGATGCGCGAGAGCCTGGGCTTCGCACGGGTGGTCTCCGCCGTCGTTTTGGTCGCTTGAGGGCGTTTTCCAAAGCCCTCTGCCGTCTCGGCCTCGCCGGCGACTCAACGCCGGCGGGATTAGCCCTGTTGACCGGCAGATTTGACCACTGACGTGGACTGGGAGGGCCCAGTTGACTCCCCTGAGTCAATGACAAGTGGGCCCCCTGCTAATTATCCAGATTAGTTGCTAACTAAAATTAGTTAGTTTAATTAACTACTGACACGCGGGACCCACCAGTCAGGTTTGACCTGGACGTCTCCGTTGACCCTGACGTCACCCTGACGCATTGCTGACGCAGTAATTGATTTACTGGAATTATTTTTAAACAGGAAATTCTAGAAAATAGTTCAAACTTCAAAAATTCATAGAAATTCAACCGTAACTCCAAATGAAATAATTTATATATGAAAAATTATCAGAAAAATTCAATCTATCCATCTGTAATGGTTTCATGCATGACAAAACAAGTTTACCTTGCTGTTTAGGCAGAATAAGGAAATGCACTATTAAGGCCGTCTTTAATGAGCTAATATTTGAATCTTTGATTCAAATGAGTTCATCCCTTTCTATTCTAGCTTGCATTAGGCCAAGACACAATCATATTGCCATGTCATAGCATGCATCATATTGTTGCATATCGTCATGTGTTGATTGTGTTCCGATGTGTTCTTCATGGTAGGTTCTGCCTCCGAGGATATTCACGAGTATCCAACTGAAGGGCAGTATCCCGTTACCACTCCATCAGGCAAGCAACCATTGATCATTCCGATACAACCCATGTTCTCGCTCCTGCTCTTGTTTACTGCATTAAGACATCGCGATTCAAACTGATGTGTGCTATGGTAGTTGAACCCTTATCCTCTGCATGACCTGTCATTGCCACAGTAACTAGATGAAACCCACTAGCATGTGTAGGAGTTGATTGAGCCATGTATGTGATTCCTACCTTGCTATGCCTGCTATGCTTAGAGTTGTGTCAGGTCTGGTTCATCTGGGTGATGGGCTAGAGTGAAATGCTTATGTCGGTATATGAGGGATGTGTTGAACATGTTTTGGTAAAGGTATCGATGAGAGGCCATGTAGGAGTACATGGTGGGTTGTTTCATTGAGGCCGTCCATAAGAACTGAGATCTGTATGTGTGATTTAAGATGCAGTTACTACCGTACATTGGGCCCGAAACCAATGGACCCTCTCGGCTTCTTAATCACCCTAGTACTCTGTCCAGGAGTTGCAAATAGTTTCTGGTGTTTGTAGGTTATGTGTTGGCGGCTCGTGCGTAGCGCTGACCCTAGGGGTGGGCTATGTTGCGGTAGATACACCGTGGCACGGTGTACCGAGTCACCCATTTGGTGTCTCGGGAACCCTGTTCACATCATTCGGGGCCGTATGTGGAAACCTCGGCCGGACTCCCTGCGGATGGAACCTGGATAGGCGATAAACCTGGACTAGAGACTTAAGTGTTTAGGTAGGCCGTGGCCGACACCCTCGCTGGGCTTCTGCTTGAAGGTTGCCGAGTACATGTCGTGTAAACGGCGGTAAGTGGTGAAAGTGTGTATGACGAAGTACACCCCTGCAGGGTATAAACTATTCGAATAGCCGCGTCCGCGGTAAAGGACTACTTGGTTGCCTATACAGTTCATAGACAAGTTAATGGATACTACTAAAAGACTCAAGATAAGTGTGAGTACCGAGGATGGCCCTCTCGTAGGATGACGAGGGAGGATCCCCGGTGGAGTATTATGTTGGTGAGTAGTGGACTCGTGTGCGAAAACTATTTTACTGGTGGAGTTCCGTAGGATAGCTTAGCCAAGAGTCAAAGCTGGCTTGCTGCATCAACCCCACCGCCTTCTTGAGAATAAGCATGTATAGTAGGTTCTGATGTAAGACTTGCTGAGTACCTTTGTACTCATGTTTGCTTATTTATTGTTTTCAACGACAACACTGCCCCCTCCAATGGGTTTTATGTAGACCTTGACGTCGACGAGTGACTAGCCACCCAGGTGGTGATCCCGGCCATGGAGGGCCCTATGTAGATTGACAGGCTTCGAGAAGCCTTCTTTCTTTCTAGAGTCTGTACTCAGACTAGTTGCTTCCGCATGTGCTTTTATGATTGTATGACTTGAGTGTCGGGTCATGTGACCCCTATCTGTATGACATGTTATGCATGGCTCTCTGGAGCCTTTAAATAAAGTACTTGAGTTGTAGAGTTTTGTTGTGATGCCATGTTGTATGTACTCATATCGGGCATATTGTGTGTATGATTGAAATGCTTAGTATGAGTGGGATCCGACAATCTAGTTGTTTATCCTTGGCAGCCTTTCTTATGGGGAAATGTAGTCTAGTGTTCCTCGAGCCATTGTAGTCCGCTACAGTCCGGTTCACCGGAGTCCTGCTAGCCCAGCACTACTGTTCAGGACACTTGACTGGCCGGCATGTGTTTCACTTCGTCCCTATGTCTGTCCCTTCGGGGAAATGTCACACGGTGACTTCCGGAGTCCTGCCTAGCCTGCTATAGGCCGGGGTTCCCCGGAGTCCTGTTAGCCCAGTGCTACAGCCCGGAATCACTCGTTGATGACCGACATGTTCGATGTGATTCATGTATGCCTGTCTCCATAGGTCTATGCCGCTTTGGGTTCACGACTAGCCATGTCGGCCCGGGTTCTCTGTCATATGGATGCTAGCGACACTATCATATACGTGAGCCAAAAGGCGCAAACGGTCCCGGGCCATGGTAAGGCGACACCCGTGGGATACCATGCGTGAGGCCGCAAAGTGATATGAGGTGTTACCGGCTAGATCAATGTGACTTGGAATCGGGGTCCTGACAGCGTTGGCATCAGAGCCGGACTGCCTGTAGGTTCGTTGAGCCAAACTGGTCGATGTCGAGTCTAGAAATGCTCTAGTTATATGTAGGGGAATTGATTGTGGGAGGGAACGTAAGGTTCTTTTACTCCTTTACCTATGCCTCTGATCTGAGTCATTCTCTCCTCATTCAATGTGGGTTAAGGACTAGACTCTCTTCTTCTATCAGGTTCACGTGTTACTAATCCGTAGTAGCTTATAGGATTGTTGTTACAAGTCCCAGTTCAGTTTCTACTATTCTTAGTATGTTGCTAATTGAATCAGAACCTTGATATGATGTTGTTGAGTGGTATTGTGAACTGTTGTGGATGTCTCAAAACTTTTGCTGAGCATTTACAGCCGTTATGCTGTCCAATTTTCCCTAGAAATTCTAATGTCTTTGCATTGTGGTTGTGCTTTCAGATGGCCAACCGTCCTCAAACCCAAGTGGTTCGCCTGACCAGGTGCCTCGACGTGCCCGGTCATACTGCTATGTTAGTCCGGGTCATGATCGAGACAGGTTACCGTTGGTATCCCGAATACACTATCGAAGAGCAGTTCCGCGACTTTAACCAAAGCCAGTATTTCTGCACCATCAGGATATTTCCTTCTTATCCTGGATCTACCGAGCCCCTTCACTGTTCCTATGGACTCGGGGTTACCGTTGAGATGGCTGTGCAGGATGCTGCCTATTCCATGATGACCATCTTGCGAGTCCGGACTGGCCTGCTTCGGAACACCGACTTTCGTTACATGCCAGCTTCACTTCCGGGAGCTCAAGGGTATCTTCAGGCTATCTATGCTGACTCCACTCACGAGGACTCATTAACTCGTACCACTGCCGAGATGCTCGAAGATAAGGACCGAGAGAATCGGGCCTTGAGGCTGGAGCTTTTCAATACCCGTGCTAATCATTGGGCCACATTGACTCGGTTTGCACCTGCGGTGCAAGCTGGATGTATGGATACAAGGGATCTGTATCCTGTGAGATCAGCTCTGCCAGACATGGTGGATTGGCGTGATGTGGGAGGCATCACCCCACCCCGTGGTCCCCGCAGGCCACTGTTTGTTGGTCCAAGACCTCATCCTAGCCCATATGGTCCACAGGCTCCTTAGGACCGTCTGTTTCTGTATGGTCACGTTGAACTTCTAGGCTATGGAGGTGACTTCTATGAGGACTACTACGGAGCTGTCTGAGTTAGTAGTAGTACCACTAGTATTGTAGTAGTTGTATCTCCACTGTCCTGTGTGACTTGTGGAATATGACTTTGCGTGTAATCGACTTCGGAGGTGTAGACAAATAATGTATAGGAGCTTGGAATGCCTCCGATGGGATGTAACGTCTTTCATCATAGTTGTACTGTAGCCTGGGCTTGTACTAAACTATGTATGATGAGTATGACCGTTGGTATATATATGGCAGTTTTATATTACCATGACATACGGATGAACATCTCTGCATTCCGTGTTATCCATTACATTCTGCACTTCCTTGCTAAGTTGAGCCATCCTTGTCTAAACCGTTGTCTTGTTTTTCTCCTGGGATGGTCAACACCCGCAGCAACCCTGCTGCCCCGGAGCAGGGGGAAGCCAGTGCAGCTAGAGGTGAAAATCTGCCTCACCCGCCTTCTCTGGCCGAAGTAATGCTGGAGGCGGAAAGAAACAAGCGTGAGACTAACCGCCTGCTGGAGCGGATTGAGCAGAACACTGCACGCCACCCACGAAATGACTTGGTGTCAATCAATGACTTTATCAAGCTGTACCCACCAAAGTTTAACCAGTCCGTCGAGCCTCTCGACGCGGATGACTGGCTTCGCAGCATTACCCACAAGCTACGTTCTGCCAACGTAGCCGAAGCCGACAAGTTTACTTATGCTGCCTATCACCTCGAAGGCCCTGCTAGCCATTGGTGGGAAAACTTCAAAGCTATGCGCCCGGTCGGTCAAATCACTACTTGGGCTGAATTCAGTGAGGCTTTCCGTGAGCATCACATTTCGGAAGATCTCATGGATCGCAAGAGGGAGGAGTTCTGCAACTTCACCCAAGGAAGACTGACTGTGGATGCATATAGTCGTGAATTTGGGAATCTGGCACGCTATGCCCTGAAGAGGTTTCTACTGACGCTAAGAAGCAGGCAAGGTTCCGCAAGGGACTTAGCCCTGAGCTTCGCCGAGATCTCCGTCTGCACGAGTGCACATCCTTTCAGAAGTTGGTCAATAAAGCCATCAGTGCTGAGACAGGCCAGACTGATTATGACGCTTCACGCAAGCACTCCCGTGATTTTGGCTCTTCATCCGGCTCTGGAGCTCAGAAGCGCCGGGTGTGGATTCCAAGCACGGCACTGCCACCCAGGTTCATTCCGAGGCCATCCTTTGAGGCGCCTCGTCCCAACCAACAATTTGCACCGCCCAAGCCCTATGGTGGCCCCGCTGCTAATGCTGCTCCACGCCCCAATGTGGTGACATGCTTCAAGTGTGGAGAGCCGGGTCACTATAGCCGAGAGTGTCCCCAGAACAACAACCCCAATCAAACTGGAAAGTCCGTTGGCCGTGGTAAGCCAGTGGGAAAGACTTTCTATGCCAAGCCGGCCACCACTGCACGTGGCCATGTCAATTATGTTTCAGCCGAGGAGGCTCATGAGGATCCTAACGTCGTCCTTGGTACGCTCCTTGTTAACTGCCATCCGGCATCTGTTCTTTTCGATACTGGAGCATCTCATTCATTCATATCCGAGAACTATGCTCTACTGCATAACACGACATTCTGTGACATGCCCACTTCGATGGTAATTCAAACTCCGGGTTCCAAATGGCAACCTTCTAGAGTAAGACATGGGAACGAAATTCTTGTCGATAGACTTGTCTTCCTTGCATCCTTAATAGCTCTCAAGTCCTCCGACATAAACATCATCTTGGGTATGGACTGGATGTCAGCTCATTATGCTAAGATCGATTGTGCCACTAGAACCGTTCAACTTACCCACCCCTTGGGCAAGACAGTTAATGTCTTAACTCGAGTGGCCAAGCGCCAACTTTACTCCCTAAATGCCAACCCCCCTCCAGACCTTGAAGATGTTCCGGTAGTCCGAGACTTTCCAGATGTCTTTCCAGAAGAACTGCCAGGTGTTCCACCTGACAGGGATGTTGAGTTTGTGATAGACCTTGTTCCAGGAACCGTTCCAATTTCTAGAAGACCCTATAAGATGGCACCCCTAGAACTAGCCGAGCTTAAGAACCAACTCGATGAGTCCTTGAACAAGGGTTTCATCCGTCCTAGTTCCTCTCCTTGGGCTTGCCCCGTCCTCTTCGTTAAGAAGAAGGATGGAACGGATCGAATGGTTGTGGATTACCGACCTGTCAACTTGGTCACCATCAAGAACAAATATCCGCTTCCCAGGATCAACGATCTGTATGATCAGCTCGCTGGATCCTCAGTCTTCTCCAAGATGGATTTGAGGTTGGGTTACCATCAAATCAAAATCAGAAACGGGGACATTCCCAAAACGGCCTTTGTTACTCGTTATGGCCAATACGAGTACACTGTCATGTCCTTCGGTTTAACCAATGCCCCGGCTACCTTCTCTCGGTTAATGAACTCGGTCTTCATGGAGTACTTGGATAAATTCGTCGTAGTATACCTCAATGACATACTCATCTACTCCAAGAATGAAGAGGAACATGCCGAACATCTAAGGCTGGTATTGATGAAACTTCGAGAGCATCGCCTTTATGCCAAATTCTCCAAGTGTGAATTTTGGTTGCCAGATCTAGGCCATGTAATCTCTGGTAAGGGTATTGCTGTCAATCCCGAGCGAGTTCAAGACGTCCTTGATTGGACTCCACCTGAGACGGTCAAGCAAGTTTGGAGCTTCCTTGGCTTAGCGAGCTATTGCCGCCGCTTCGTCGAAAATTTCTCCAAGGTTGCTAAACCTCTAACTGAACTCCTCAAGAAAGATAAAAAGTTCGAGTGGACTCCATAGTGCGAGATCAGTTTTCAAGAACTGAAAAGACGCCTGACATCTGCCCCCGTACTGGTACCACCAGACTTCTCCAAGGACTTTATTATCTATTGCGACGCCTCGCGACAAGGACTAGGTTGCATACTCATGCAAGATCGTCAGGTAATTGCCTATGCTTCACGGCAATTACACCCACATGAGGAAAATTATCCTACACATGATCTAGAGCTTGCAGTTGTAGTCCATGCACTTAAAACCTGGCGACATTACCTTCTCGGTAATCGTTGCGAGATCTTCACCGATCACCAAAGTTTGAAATATATCTTCACCCAACCAGATTTGAATCTCAGGCAAAGACGTTGGGTCGAGTTGATCTCGGATTACGACTTAGGAATAACTTACACCCCGGGCAAAGCCAATGTCATGGCTGATGCGCTAAGCCGTAAGTCCTATTGTAACAACCTGATGTTACAACAAAGTCAACCACTTCTCCATGAGGAATTTCGTAAGCTTAATCTTCACATTGTTCCTCGAGGATTCCTATCCACCCTGGTGGCGTAACCTACCCTTACGGATCAGATCATCAAGGCACAGAAGGTAGATCCGGGAATCTCCCGTATTAAGAGAAACATTAAGAAAGGAGTCGCGAATTGTTTCTCCATTGATGATCAAGGTGTCGTATACTTTGGGAATCGCCTAGTGGTTCCAAAGGCGCGAAACCTGAGGCGACTGATCCTTAAGGAAGCTCATGAATCTCCTCTCACCATTCATCCCGGTAGTACCAAAATGTATCAAGACCTACGCCAGAGGTTTTGGTGGACTAGGATGAAGAGAGAAATCGCTCAATACATTGCTAGCTGCGACGTTTGTCATCGTGTTAAAGCAGAGCATCAACGGCCTGCTGGCATCCTTCAACCTTTGGCTATTCCTGAATGGAAATGGGATAAAATCAGTATGGATTTCATCACTGGGTTTCCCAGGACCAAGAGAGGGAATAATGCCATCTTCGTTGTGGTCGACCGACTTTCCAAAGTAGCCCACTTTCTACCTGTTCGTGAGAGTATCACCACTAGCCAGCTAGCCGAGTTATACATCTCCAGAATAGTGTCTCTCCATGGTGTTCCATTGGAAATTAACTCAGACCGTGGGAGTCTCTTCACCTCTCGATTTTGGGAAAGTTTCCAAAATGCTATGGGAACTCGTCTCTCTTTTAGTACCGCCTTCCATCCTCAATCAAGTGGTCAAGTAGAGCGAGTCAATCAAATTCTGGAGGATATGCTCCGAGCTTCTGTTATCTCGTTCGGAATGAGTTGGGAGAAATGCCTTCCATTCGCGGAGTTTGCTTATAACAATAGTTATCAAGCTAGCTTGGGCAAAGCTCCTTTCGAAGTTCTTTATGGACGAAAATGTCGAACGCCTCTTAACTGGTCAGAAACTGGGGAAAGACAACTCTATGGCCCGGATATGATTCAGGAAGCAGAAGAGCAGGTTCGCATTATTCGTGAGAAATTGAAAACAGCCCAATCTCGTCAAAAGAGTCAATATGATCGTAAACATAAGCCTATGACTTATGAAGTCGACGAGAAGGCCTACCTTCGGGTTACTCCGTTAAAGGGAACCCATCGTTTCGGTATCAAAGGCAAATTGGCTCCTCGTTACATTGGACCCTTTCGTATTCTTGCCAAACGAGGAGAAGTTGCCTACCAATTGGAACTACCCCCACATCTTTCCAGAGTTCACGATGTCTTCCACGTTTCACAACTCAGGCGTTGCTTCGCGGATCCTATCCGTGGAGTGGACCACGAAACGCTTGATCTACAAGATAACCTCTCTTATCGGGAATATCCCGTTCGTATCCTTGATCAAGCCGAGCGTACCACTCGACATCATAATATCAAGTTTCTCAAGGTTCAATGGTCACATCATTCCGAGGAAGAAGCCACTTGGGAAAGGGAGGATCGTCTTCGACTCGAGTACCCCACCTTCTTTCCAGAGGATCCTAAATCTCGGGACGAGATTCTTTTGAGTGGGGGTGAGTTGTCACACCCTGCTAGTCCATGCATTAGAGTGTGCATCATGTTTACTTTCATCAGAAACTTGAAATGGGGAAGGCAGAACCCCCAGCACCCCTTTTGAAATCAACTAGGGTTTACTAAAAATAATTTCAATGAACCTGAAATGCCCTTCTAAAATGTTCACCCTCTTTGCCTTGGGTTAGAACCTCTGGCAAAATTGGTGCACAATTTTCTAGGTCAACAAAAGGTCATTGAATTAAATCATAAGTATTTGAATTTGGGCATTTAAATGCTATAAAATAATTTAAATGCTCAAATAATTCTAGGAGTAAATGTTTCCTGTTGGAAATAATCTAAACAGAGGCCACATTTATTTTCAGGATTTTTGGAGGTGTTTTAGTATTTTAAATAAAGCTAAACAGTTGCAGTTAAATAGAAAACAGAAACTAAATCAAAAAAAGGAGAAAGAAGCCCACCTGGGCCTTACCTGGCTCGGCCCAGCCTACTGGCTCGGCCAATCACCCCCTACCTCGCGCCAGGAGGCAGGTGCGCGTGCTCGCCGCGCGCCGGCCACGCGCCGGCCACCTCCTGCTTCTGCCGACGCCGGGAGACGCCCAGAGGATGCCACGTGACCCCCACGTCTCCCTCTCAACCTCTCTCACTCTCCCCCTCGTCTCCCTCATCCTCTCCCGCGATGGCCGAGCGCGTCCCTCACCGCCGATCGTCGTAGTCGCCGCCAGAGACCTCCCCTCGCCCCTCCGACGAGCCCATCAGCTCCGCCTCGACTCCCTCGTCCTCCCCACCGAGTCACGCTTCGCCGAAAGCCCTGTAACGCCGCCTTCGCCCTCGTCTTCAACCTCGGGCATCCGAGATCGCCGGCGACCGCACCTCGTCTCCAGCCCGTCCTCGAGCCCGCTGACCCCCTCTCCGACCCCGCTGTGAGCTCCTCTTCCTTTCCCCCTAGCTCTCGTGCTCGTTTGGCCCCTATAGCCACCGTTTCCACCGCACCCGAGAGCTTCTCGCCGCCGGCCATGGCGCAGCCGTGGCCACAGCCGTGCAAGCTCACAACGGAGCGCCTCACCGTGCTCAGTGCAGCACCAGGAACCCGTAGCCACCACCAGCTCTTCCTCCCGTGCATCGTAGCGTCGAAACCGACCACGCCCGAACTCCGGCCGCCGCCACGAGCTCGATTCCGGCGAGCTCGCTCCACCCCAGCTCCTCACACTTGCTCCATTGGATGCGCGAGAGCCTGGGCTTCGCACGGGTGGTCTCCGCCGTCGTTTTGGTCGCCTGAGGGCGTTTTCCGAAGCCCTCCGCCGTCTCGGCCTCGCCGGCGACTCAACACCGGCGGGATTAGCCCTGTTGACTGGCGGATTTGACCACTGACGTGGACTGGGTGGGCCCAGTTGACTCCCCTGAGTCAATGACAAGTGGGCCCCCTGCTAATTATCTAGATTAGTTGCTAACTAAAATTAGTTAGTTTAATTAACTACTGACACGCGGGACCCACCAGTCAGGTTTGACCTGGACGTCTCCGTTGACCCTGACGTCACCCTGACGCATTGCTGACGCAGTAATTGATTTACTGGAATTATTTTTATACAGGAAATTCCAGAAAATAGTTCAAACTTTAAAAATTCATAGAAATTCAACCGTAACTCCAAATGAAATAATTTATATATGAAAAATTATCAGAAAAATTCAATCTATCCATCTGTAATGGTTTCATGCATGACAAAACAAGTTTACCTTGCTGTTTAAGCAGAATAAGGAAATGCACTATTAAGGCCATGTTTAATGAGCTAATATTTGAATCTTTGATTCAAATGAGTTCATCCCTTTCTATTATCTTGCATTAGGCCAAGACACTCATATTGCCATGTCATAGCATGCATCATATTGTTGCATATCGTCATGTGTTGATTGTGTTCCGATGTGTTCTTCGTGGTAGGTTCTGCCTCCGAGGATATTCACGAGTATCCAACTGAAGGGCAGTATCCCGTTACCACTCCATCAGGCAAGAAACCATTGATCATCCTGATACAAACCCATGTTCTCGCTCTTGCTCTTGTTTACTGCATTAAGACAACGCGATTCAAACTGCTGTGTGCTACGGTAGTTGAACCCTTATCCTCTGCATGACCTGTCATTGCCACAGTAACTAGGATGAAACCCACTAGCATGTGTAGGAGTTGATTGAGCCATGTATGTGATTCCTACCTTGCTATGCCTGCTATGCTTAGAGTTGAGTCAGGTCTGGTTCATCTGGGTGATGAGCTAGAGTGAAATGCTTATGTCGGTAATATGAGGGATGTATTGAACATGTTTTGGTAAAGTTATCGATGAGAGGCCATGTAGGAGTACATGGTGGGTTGTTTCATTGAGGCCATCCATAAGAACTGAGATTTGTATGTGTGATTTAAGATGCAGTTACTACCGTACATTGGGCCCGAAACCAATGGACCCTCTCGGCTTCTTAATCACCCTAGTACTCTGTCCAGGAGTTGCAATTAGTTTCTGGTGTTTGTAGGTTATGTGTTGGCGGCCGTGCGTAGCGCTGACCCTAGGGGTGGGCTATGTTGCAGTAGATACACCGTGGCACGGTGTACCGAGTCACCCGTTTGGTGTCTCGGGAACCCTGTTCACATCGTTTGGGGCCGTATGTGGAAACCTCGGCCGGACTCCCTGCGGATGGAACCTGGATAGGCGATAAACCTGGACTAGAGACTTAAGTGTTTAGGTAGGCCGTGGCCGACACCCTCGCTGGGCTTCCGCTTGAAGGTTGCCGAGTACATGTCGTGTAAAAGGCGGTAAGTGGTGAAAGCGTGTATGACGAAGTACACCCCTGCAGGGTAAAAACTATTCGAATAGCCGCGTCCGCGGTAAAGGACTACTTGGTTGCCTATACAGTTCATAGACAAGTTAATGGATACTACTAAAAGACTCAAGATAAGTGTGAGTACCGAGGATGGCCCTCTCGTAGGATGACGAGGGAGGATCCCCGGTGGAGTATTATGTTGGTGAGTAGTGGACTCGTGTGCGAAAACTATTTTACTGGTGGAGTTCCGTAGGATAGCTTAGCCAAGAGTCAAAGCTGGCTTGCTGCATCAACCCCACCGCCTTCTTGAGAATAAGCATGTATAGTAGGTTCTGATGTAAGACTTGCTGAGTACCTTTGTACTCATGTTTGCTTATTTATTGTTTTCAACGACAACACTGCCCCCTCCGATGGGTTTTATGTAGACCTTGACGTCAACGAGTGACTAGCCACCCAGGCGGTGATCCCGGCCATGGAGGGCCCTATGTA
This sequence comes from Triticum urartu, assembly GCF_003073215.2. Lineage (NCBI taxonomy): Eukaryota > Viridiplantae > Streptophyta > Magnoliopsida > Poales > Poaceae > Triticum > Triticum urartu. Next base: position 182,093,450 of record NC_053028.1, on the reverse strand, counting down.
GATTGACAGGCTTCGAGAAGCCTTCTTTCTTTCTAGAGTCTGTACTCAGACTAGTTGCTTCCGCATGTGCTTTTATGATTGTATGACTTGAGTGTCGGGTCATGTGACCCCTATCTGTATGACATGTTATGCATGGCTCTCTGGAGCCTTTAAATAAAGTACTTGAGTTGTAGAGTTTTGTTGTGATGCCATGTTGTATGTACTCATATCGGGCATATTGTGTGTATGATTGAAATGCTTAGTATGAGTGGGATCCGACAATCTAGTTGTTTATCCTTGGCAGCCTTTCTTATGGGGAAATGTAGTCTAGTGTTCCTCGAGCCATTGTAGTCCGCTACAGTCCGGTTCACCGGAGTCCTGCTAGCCCAGCACTACTGTTCAGGACACTTGACTGGCCGGCATGTGTTTCACTTCGTCCCTATGTCTGTCCCTTCGGGGAAATGTCACACGGTGACTTCCGGAGTCCTGCCTAGCCTGCTATAGGCCGGGGTTCCCCGGAGTCCTGTTAGCCCAGTGCTACAGCCCGGAATCACTCGTTGATGACCGACATGTTCGATGTGATTCATGTATGCCTGTCTCCATAGGTCTGTGCCGCTTTGGGTTCACGACTAGCCATGTCGGCCCGGGTTCTCTGTCATATGGATGCTAGCGACACTATCATATACGTGAGCCAAAAGGCGCAAATGGTCCCGGGCCATGGTAAGGCGACACCCGTGGGATACCGTGCGTGAGGCCGCAAAGTGATATGAGGTGTTACCGGCTAGATCAATGTGACTTGGAATCGGGGTCCTGACAGCGTGAGTCGTTCGTACGTCAAGGGGGGCCCCTGGGCATTGCGACCCAGGGGCCTCACTAGTCACGTAGCCCCTCGCTCCTTGGGCCCGGTGCTCAACGGCAGTCGAGGTATGTGCGGGGTTGGGCCCTGCCGACGCAGAACGCAAACGGGTCACTTGAGCGTTAAGGGGGACCCCTGGGCATCGTGACCCAGGGGCCTCACTAGTCACGTAGCCCCTCATTTCTTGAGCCTGCCCTGGTGACCCGGAGGGATCAATGGCGATGGAGGTATGCGCAGGGCTGGGCCCTGCCGACGCAGAGCACTTAAGCAAACATGAATGGAAGCAAGCACGGAAATCATAGAATTCAAAGCCTAGCTATTACAATAAGCTCAAGTTCATCAAACTCAAACAAGTCTCACACCTCCCCGAGGCACTCGCATTCTCCTCAGCAGGAACAGGTCAGGCATCGCCGGACGCGTCGGCATCAGCTTCCGCCTCTTCAGACGCATCAGCAGTAGCCGGAAGGAACGCCTCCACCAGCTCTTTGACCTTCTCCGCCACACACTCAGCAGTCGTGCCCCCCAGGCTCGCGGCCAGCGGCTGGGATAGCATGGCAAGTCGAAGCTGGGGTCACGAAGGAAGAGATGGCCGCACACCTGCGCCAAGGCGGAGGTAAGAAGCGATCGGCCCTCGGTATCAGCTAACTGACCGATTGCAGATGCCACGTCGCCCAGGGCTTCACGAGCGCAGCTAGGAGCCTGGTGACGCCATCCTCCGGGGTGGCCAGCGGCTCTTCGAACCCCTCCCCGTAGGCGATCTGCAGCAGCCTGTGGGCCTCGAGCTCGAAGGCGGCGAGGGCCTCATAGCCGGACAATATGTCATTGGCGTTCAGATGGCTGTAATGAGAAATATCAAAATGCACTTTCTATCTCTCCAGTGCTTCTTGTTTAGCAGTATGACGGGCCAACACGGTGGGATTCCCCGGCTCAACAAAGCGGCTTCCAGTGATCAGAACGTCCTGGACAGACGATGATGGCGGGTTGGCCGAGCTGGATGGTCCGGTAGCAGAAGGGTTGATGATGGTATCATCAGCTAACGGCTCAGGAGGATCTGATTGAGTATGGGCCAGCTCTTCTGGTGCTTCAGTATGAGGGGGAGAAGGCGGCATGGCCGGTTCAGATGCAAGGACTGACGAGTTTTCCACCGGCCTAGTCACCTTGGCCTTCTTGGACTTGGCTTGGCCACTAAGAAAGATGTTATGAAACAGTTAGTACAAAGAAGCAGTTTGAAAGACACGGAGGAAAGATGATTTCTTCCTTACCTAGGGGCAGTCTTAAAGGCCGGGAATTGAGTTTGAGACGAGTCGCCAGAAGAGCGAGACACCTCCTGCAAAGACAAAAATAAAGTTAGTAATACAAGGGAGAAGATCCATTGAAGAGTAAAAGATGAAGAAATAAACCTCATTCGAGCGTTTTTGAGGAGTTTGTTGAAGAACGGGAGGCGGTTCATCGTCGTTCCGGGCCTGACGGCGGCTCTCATGCTGCTGCTTTTTCAAAAGAAAATGAGGGTCCAAATAAGCCAAAGGGTGTGAAAACCTTACTATCCGGGTTACGACTCGAAGTTTCTGTCTTGGCAAATGGGCTGAGTCGGAGGAAATAGTTACCTCTTCTTCCACGGCCTGACTGGCCCCCGTGTCGTCCTGGCAATGATCAGTGTTAATAAGATTGTTAAAAAACTGGCCAAGGGAGTCAAGGGCTACCTCCGACTCAGAAGTATCATCATCAATCTTCAACAGATCTTCAGCGGTGCTTTTCTTCTTCTTCTTCTTAGATCTCCAGGTCGTCTTCTTTGCGGTTATGGCGGCGGCTATGGCTTTCTTGGCGGCTTCGTGATCGTACTTGGCTTTCCAGAAATCAGATTTGGCCTATAAAAAAACAAGCAAGATGAAAGGTCATGCAAGTATTTAAAACAACTGAGAAAAATGCAAAGAGGAAGAGAGTAAAGGTTCTTTACCTCTAGCACTGGGTTAAGCTTGCAGAAAGGGTTTAACCCGACTTTACTGCAGTCTTCGTATTTACCGTTCACCAGAAGAGTTGACATTGAAACAATATCTTCTTCAGTTAATTGAACAGAGCTGTGACGAAGAGAGTCATCTGGGCCTCCACCATATTCGTACATCAGTTTGGATCGGCGGCTTAGAGGGATGACCCACCACGCAACCCAGCAATGGGTTAAGTCAACTCCGGTTAAGACGTTCCCCAGTAAAGCGTTAATCCTTTTAATGGATGGTATCAGCTTTTTGCGTTCGGCGGCAGTGAGCTTGTCAGGGAGTGCAAATTTGGAGTCAAGACGCTCTGTGCGATAACCCGGCAGTGGATGCTCATTTGCTGGTGATGTGTCTTGACAATAGAACCAAATCTGATTCCAGTCCTTGGGATGACTCGGCAAGACTATTAGGGGGAAGACGGAGCCTTGTCAACGCTGAATTGAGATACCTCCAAGTTCCAGGCTAGGGCCGTTGATGTACTCATTCTGGCGGTTCAGATAAAAATACTCTCTAAAGAGTTCCACAGTCGGTTCTTCTTGAAGGTACACCTCGCAAAGAACTTGGAAGTTGCAAATATTGGATATGGAATTAGGCCCGATGTCTTAAGGGTGGAGTTTGAAAAAATGGAGGACATCTCTGAAGAACTTTGAGTCGGGTGGTGAAAAGCCACGGTTCATGTGATTAGAAAAGACGATAACTTCACCATCTTTTGAATTGGGCCGTTCCTCCTCCGGGTCAGGCGCACGGTAGGACATAACATTCTTCCCTGGGAAAAAACCTATGGTAAAGAATTCCTTCATATTGTCCTCAGTGACTGTTGAGGGAACCCAGTTGCAGACAGTCGGTGCTTTGGACGGCATGATGTTCAAAAGACGAACTGAAAAGAAAGCAACATACCGGCTTAATTCAATGACAATGGTGAAAGTAAATGATGATGATACAGGGGAGTAATGGCGGCTTAAGTAAGGGCTAATGTCATATAAGGAAAAGTAAGCCAGCACCATAAGCCGCCATGACTACAGATATTTGAGAAAGCAGATTCAGCTAAGTGCTGAGACAAACAAGTTTCCCAAATTGCTTGATATTATTCCAAATCAAATGGCTACTCAAAATGGAAAAAATTCTAGACCTAAAAGTTTAGCGCAGATGAGTTTGTAAGTCCTAATGAGGCCTTTATATTGGGAAAAGGGATCTACTAGTGTCAAGAGCAAGCACAAAACAACTACTGCACAAACATGTATCTCTTTTTGGATCAAGAAGAGGCTGCAGGGAAGAACTACGGAGAAGCTGCGATGAACTACGAAGAACATGCAGAAACCTAGAAAGCCCTAATGTAGATCTGAGGGGCAAGAAGGGAAACGCTTACAGCCAAAGAGCTTCCACGGAAGGTCGCCGCCGTTTTTCTGGACTGATTCCGGTCGATGCAGCGGGCGAGGTCGACGGAGGTGAGAGGCTCTCTGGCGGCGGCGGAGCTCGAGCAGCAGCGGAGGTTGCGAGAGAAGGAAGATGAAGGAGAGAGAAGAATGATGAAGACCGGGGCGTGCCTATTTATAAGGGAGTAAGCGAACATGCGGGCACGAAAATCGAGGAGACCCAAATAATGATTATCCAACTAAACGAACGCCTTGATTCTCGGAAGGCATTAAAGAATAAAGATCCGTTGAGAGATGATGTCACATTGGTTTTTTGTGTTTTCAGGAAATGACGTCATGGCGGGTTATAAAAATTTCTGCGAAGAAAGGAAGATGGATTTTTTCTAAGTATTAAAGATTGACAAAGAACAAAGTTCAAAGTCAACCTGGAGCCTAATGTTGGGGATATAGCTATCCGTTATGACCTGCCCAGGAGGGGCATGGTCAGTCCCAATGACGGGTCACAAAGGAAGCCCAATAAACATTCAAGGTGATAGTTTATTAAGGCTTATAGAAGGCCTAAGCCCAGAGGCGGCTTAAGGCCCAATGTTATAAACCGTCGTATGTAAAGAAAGACTTGTAAGGAAAAGCATGTAAAAGAAGTCATCGAGCCGGACACGCTTTATGAGTCGGTCGGGACTCTGTAGGCCGCCAGGCGTCAGCCCGTGAATATAAGGGGACGACCCGGTAGCGGCTTAGGGTAAGAAACAAGAGATCGATAACCAAGCCGGCGGAATGGCCTCTTGGTAATCGAAACCCCAGCAATTCCAACACAACTAGACGTAGGCTTTTACCTTCATCGCAAGGGGCCGAACTAGTATAAAACCTCTCGTGTCCTTTGTCCGGATTAACCCCTTTAAGCTTCCTAATTGCGATGGCCCTACGACTAAGTCCTTCCGCTAGGACATCTGCCGTGACAATTCCACGACACTAAGCATTTCAACAAAGCGATTAAAAGCCTCCTCATCTCTGTATTTTACAACCTTACTAGGAAATGGCATGGGTTTTTGAACCCAAGGCTCTCTTTATTTATCATATTTTCTAACAATGAAGTCTTTTTTGTCATATCTTTTATTTTAAGGAGGTGTGTTATCAAGATCAATTGCAGGTTCTATTTCTATATCACTATCAGATTCTTTATTATTGTCTCATTGAGTATCAATGTGATCATCATTGGCATCGCCATTTTCATCATCACTACGTATATGTTCATTATCAGACTGTGTCTCAACATCAGAAATAGAAACATCTTTAGAATTCTGAGAAGGTTTTCTATGACAAGTTCACAGGATGCATGCAAAGTTCTATCCTTAATATTTTTCTTTTTCTTTTTCCTCCTAGGTTAACTAGTACATCATTATTAATTCTCTAAGAACTTTATTCAATTCGTTTAGGATGACCTTCAGGATATAGAGGATCCTGAGTCGTTTTACCTCCTCTAGTTATTACTCTAACAACATGATTGTTCATTTTATTGTTTCTTATTAAGCAAATCATTTTGTGTTTTAGCAACTTGTTCTAATTGTGTTTGAACCATAGATGAGTGCTTATATAATCCTTTAACATCATTAACAATCCTGAACATTATATCACTCAAGCGTTCAATCATAAAAGCATTGTGTTTCATTTGATCACTTATGTATTTATTGAAGTTTTCTTGCTAAATAATGAAATTATCAAATTCATCCAAGCATAGACTAGGAGATTTATTATAAGAAATGTCACCCTCATCAAATCTATAAAGAGAATTTACCTCCATTACCTATGTCGGGATTTCAAGTTCATGTATTTCTTCAATACAATAGGTGGTAGATTCTTAACGTCTTCAGATTTAATACCTTTCTCCTTCATAGATTTCTTTGATTCTTGCATATCTTCTGGACTGAGGAATACAATACCTCTTTACTTCATAATTGGTTTAGGTGGTGGCCAAAACCCACCGGGGGGATGCAACCCAACTTGGTATGTAATACTTGCAACAAGGATGGCAAACCATAAAAGGTATGTCTGCAACTTCCCCAAGTCATCTTTCACATTATTAACAGTGCTTGATGCGCCATTTCTGAAAGAATGTTGCCCATCATACTGTAATCGTGTCACCTGCCCAATGGATCTGCTGCAACTATACATAAAGGAGTTTAGCTTCAAGACCAGCTTATTCTGCTGTCCTTCCATCCACTTGATACACTTCCTCATAAATTCCGGCTTAGGCACTATAGGAGCAACCCATTGAATGTTGAGGTAGAGTAGGACTGCACCAAAAAGTGGGAACACAAAGATAGATGTATGGATTTTCCTGTGACTCCCTACGACATAAGTAGCCGTAAGACTGATCAGAATCCACAACCGAATTACATTTGACATGTCAATGCAATTCACTCCCATTTTACTGAGAAGCATGGTGATGATGACAATGGATCCATAAAAGGCAGTTTTATTTAAGAACATAAACGCGTTGAAGCCGAGGGGGTATTTGTCTCGAAGCACCAGGTCGCCAGCAATGTGGCTACCCTTGTTATCATACCAGTAAGATCTGCCACCTGGTGGACTTAACCCTGTAGTATATGTCTTTGTTGCTGCCAATGTAGCGGCAACCAGCAAAAAACCGTGATTCTGCTCCAGTGCCTCCTTTTCATCTCGGATACCAAAAGAGGCTTTTGCCCCGCTTTATATATAAAGCAAACCGCCCAAGCAACAGAGAACAGTGGCGGAGGCATGGGTGCTGGCAGGGGCCAAGGCCCCCCCCCCCCCCCTATCCTCTCATAAATACCACTATATGTGCTCTTAATCCTCCATTTCTCAAACAAAATTAGCAAGATTTAGATGATTTGGCCCTGTCTAACATTATATAACATGTTTGCCCCCCTCTATATTGAGTTTCTGGCTCCGCCACTGACAGAGAACACAAAAGTTCATGTTTTATGTAGCTCATCTTGGATAGCAGCATCTAGCTCATGTTTTATGTACCACCTTCTATTGAAAATGTGTGCTATAGAATCTTCCCGGAACCTCTAGATGTCCCAGAATATTTCTCCAAGCCATTCAGGAGCTAGATGGAGGAAGAATACTACATGAAGTCCAACATACGTGAAGATGCCAACAAGTAATGCCCAGATATAAACGGATGTTCTGACCTCCCTGCGGTTCCCGGCAGCATAGGCCCCCACAAGTCAGAGCAGGTCAAGCAGCAGCGCAAACTGCAGCGAACGGAGCCAAATTGCATTCCGTCTCAGCTCCCTGACCAGGAGCAGGATATGAACAATGAGTGATGTAAGGAATGCAGTAGAAGAACATCCTGTACCGCTTGGTGCGGCTAAGAAACATGACAGCGTCACTGGCAAGGTAACCTTGCTGGTTATCTGGCCAGAGACCACCCGGTTGTGCCAGCCCCGCCTGGTAGGTGATAGTGGCCGATAAAGTTGCCAGCAGGATCAAGTACTTCCTCAGGTTCCATAGAAACTCTGCTTCATCAGCACTACTCGGTGTTTGTTCATCATACTGATGTTGTTGTTGTTGACTTGCTGTATTTTGTGGTTCATGACCATTACCAGGGTGTGGCTCGGACTCCATGACCATGAGCTCATAGAACCAAAGCAAATCTCAACTAAGAATTTGAAGTCTGAAGATTGCCGCGTTCATCTGTCTTGCTTAGGATTCAGAATATTCCCAGGTTCTGGTCCTTGTTATTATTTCCAGAAGTTAAGAGGGTGTGAAGAAAACAAACAGTGAAATCAAATCAAATGACAAATTTACAGACAGAAACAGTCAAAGGATATTAGAAAATAGTTTCATATTTAGCCATTCAGAAACGACCATGCTATCGTCAAAAATGAAAAAGAAACAGAAAACTAAGTGTTTCCATTTGGTTATTCCTAGTCGATTCCCAGCTTTGTGTAACAGTTGCAAAGCATCTCTTGCAGTGGCCCAGCATGAACAGTAAAACGGGTTTGAATCCTGTAATGCGGTATTTCTATGCTTATCATGTAAGAGTATTCCTTGTCCTTGTTCAGGAATGTGTGCTAATCACTGATATGACCTTTTTTAATTATTATCTCTCGCTGATTATAAGCTTCTTTTATCCCTTTGATGAAGTCATCTTCAAAACATTGATTGTGACATTTGCGATTTGTCTGCAGTATTTATTTTCTCAATCCTGCACAAAGTAGACAGTTCCCGCTTGCTCTTGTCTTTTAGTTGACCTGGTTGGTCCTGAGCTTATTGTTGGTAGCAGCATCTAATCTTAATGTCAGAGAATCTGCTTCCAGATTACATATGCCGCAATATTTAAGTCTCATTTTCCAACTATAAGATCTAATAGCATGGGCGTACATTTATTAGATATTCCGATTTTAAAATAAATTATAAATTATGAGATATCAAACTAACCCCTAAAAAGGAACCATATGTATTAGCTTAGTTATAAATTATCTTATTTCCAGTCAAGAAGTGCTGTATGTTCATCCCTCTAATTGCTTTAAAGCCATCCCGGTACATAGATCGCGTGATCCAAACATATTGGTACAGCTATTCTCAACCAAGCTTTCAGATTACTTGTCATTTATCAATTTTTAAGGGAATAATGTATTAATATACTTTACAACTGCACAGTGAGCCTTGTGCACACTCCCATGATCTAGTCCTTCCTCTTTTGCAAAAAGGAAAGGAAGGTTTATTCCTGCCATGACTCCATCCTTGAACAAGTATCTTCCAAACCCCCCTCCCCCCCTTGAAATTTTATTTGTAGAAACAGAGAAAGTGCAGTATGTAGAAATATTGCATACTACCCAAAATAACCTCATACCTGAACATCATCTACACACAAGAACAGGAGAACTCAACTCAAGAATCCAATGGAGGTATCAGTGTTCCAGTGCTGATAAAATGCTAGTGACACCGCGCTGCAGTAATCCACTGAATTGCGTCATTTTCAAAGAGACTATTTAGCTAAAATTACATCCTCACTTTGTAACGTCGCTCCTAATTATCTCTTTCAGTATCGTTCCAAGGATTGAGAGTATCTATGCAGGCTGTTTTGCCCCTCTCCACTAGGTGGTTATTCTGGTGTTATTGCAAATTTGGATATTGTCAGTTAGCATTCTCTACCACTAATAAATATTGGCATATTGCATTCCTGGGTTACCATATGATCTGCATATTCGTGTAGGCAAACAATTTTCACTTCATGAGGTAATTCCACAGATTGTTAACTAAGAAAGAAGAGCCACTTCACACCTCACAGTTGTCATTTGTATTATCTTTTGCTCACATTCAAAGAATGCACCAAATAATACTACATGATGGCCTTGAGCAAGAATAAAACACAAATTGAAACTTTGGAGGTTGTGTCTATCTCATGATAGACTGAACAAATGCCACAACTGAGACTACTCTTACACAGGCAGAGGACTTTGTCCTGGTTCTCCATCAGATGGTTGATTGCTTGAATCAGTTGCAACCGAAGCAATTTTGCAGACATCCCACCCACTTTTCCCACTTCTCCTTCACTAACCTTGCCACTTCGTCAAATGACAATAAGACATGAATGACGATGTAGATGATCACGGCAATGACAAGTGCAAAAATGTACGCAGATGTCTTAAACTTCCTGCAGCTGCCCGCAGCATATGCCCCAAGTAAACCAAGCAATCCCAATACCATTGCCGTTTTCATAACAAGAAGAGATCTCTTGTACTTGCTTATTGTGTTGTTCAGTAGGAGGCTGACCATGACCATTGAGGCCATGAATGCTGTGGCGTTGCAGTAGAAGAATACCTTGTACCGTGTTAAGTTGGTATCATGGAGGATTGGGTCACCTGCAAAATGGCCATCCCGGTCATCAGGCCAAACTCCTCCTGGCGGGAGCAGACCAGCTTGGTATGTGACAGTGATTGCAAGAGTCCCAATCATCATTAAATCTTTGCGCCATTTGTGCTCCCGTGTGCTTCTCTTGCGATCCGTAGATGTATCTTGGTGCTCTAAAATTTTATAGCTGGCCATTTGTCCTTTGAACATCCACACCATCAGTTTATTCACCTTGTCTTTTGCATATACTAGAACCATGACTTGAATCATGACATAGACAAACACAGCAACAATGACAAGAATGACATAGGCAGATGTTGACACTTTTCTGCAGCTTCCAGCGGCAAAAGCACCCATGAGGCTGATAAGATCAACCAGTACACATGTGCGCAGCGCATAGCACTTCAGACCTCTGTCGCATAGCCTCTTGCTAACAAGCAACAGAATAACGGCCAGGGACGCCATGAAAGCAGTGGCATTGAAGTAGAAGAACACCCTATAACGGTTTCGGAACTCGTCACGAAACACCGAGTTACCTGCTCGGTGGCCGTTGTTGTCAGTCCAAAAGCCACCTGGTGGGCTTATGCCAGTTTGGTATGTGATAGAAGCTGCTAGAATTGCGAGCAACATCAGAAACTTGCGCCTCTTCTGCAAATCTTTTTCTTCAGTAGCAAGTTCAGAAGGACCAAGATTTTGGGAGGATTCTGGTATGGAAGCCTCTATATCCTCTATTAACTTCTTCACTGGTGCCTTGAGAATGCGAGGTACATATATAGTATGAAGTGCCACATAGGCGAAAACCAGGAGCACTAGAATGAACACATAAATGGATGTTGAGAACTTCCTGCTGCTTCCAGCAACATAGGCTCCCATGAGACCAAAGAGAACCACTGCCATCGCTGTTTGCAGTACATTACGCTTCATGGCATGAAGGGTAATCTGCTGACTCTGGAGCAGGATGATGATAACCAAAGAGGCTACGAATGCTGTGGCGTTGCAATAGAAGAATGCCTTGTAGCGCTTGGGACTGATGACCTCCAAAATTGGATCACCAGCAGTATGCTCATCAGTACTATCTGTCCAAAAGCCTCCTGGTGGATTCAGCCCAGCTTGGTAGGTGACTGTGGCAGCAAGGATGCCAAGCAATAGAAGGTATGTGCGCAACTTCTGTAGACCATCCTTAGCAGGATCATCAGTGTTTGAGCTGTTGCTGTTGTTGGATTGAGGCGGTTGGTCACGTTCTGACGGGGTCATGAAGAAATCTTTCAGCTTCTTAAGCAGTTTATCCCACTTCTCTTCCAGACGTGTGATGGTGTTTCCTACACCCCCCGGCTTGGGCACAGCAGGTCCAATAAACTTAATGATGAGGTAGAGAAAGACTGCGCCAACAAGTGCAAAGACATAGATAGATGTATGGACCTCCCTGCAACTTCCGGCAGCATATGCCCCCATAAGCCCAAAGAGGCTAACTAGCACACACATCCGCAGAGCATTTGACTTGACAACATGATCCAACGCTGTTTGACTGAGGAGCATGATGATGATGACGAGTGATCCAGCAAAAGCAGTGGCATTGCAATAGAAGAAGGCCTTGAATCGGCGTGGGTAGTGATCTCGCAGCACCGGGTCACCAGGAATGTGGTTATTGTTATCATCAGACCAGAAGCCACCTGGAGGACTTAGCCCTGCGACATAAGTCACGGTTGCTGCCAGTGTGGCAAGAACCAGCAAGGAGCTGCGATTTCTTTCAAGATGTTCCACTTCTTCCTCTCTCTTCTTGTCTGCAGCCTCTTTCTCCTTTTTCTTCTTCTCTTCTTCTTCTTCTGCTGCTGCTGCTGCAAGAACCTGCTCGGAGCTGCCATTTCTTTCAGGTTCTTCTATGTTAATTGAATTCACTCCATCATCGGCTACCCTCTCTGCATTTGAAGCCTTTTGCTCATCTGGTTTTGATGAATTGAAAATGTACCCCAGAGTTCCCTTCCAACGTTTCTTGACACCGGATAGAAATTTCCGCAGCCCCTCAGGTGCCAGGTGCTTGAAGAACACCACATGGAGTGTGACATAGGCGAAGATGGCAAGGAGTAACACCCAGATGTAAACAGAGGCCCTCACCTCCCTGCAGCTCCCAGCGGCGTAGGCCCCCATGAGCCCCAGCAAGCCCAGGATCATGGCGAACTGAAGCGCGCGGAGCCAGACCGGATTCCGGCTCACCTTCCTCACCAGGAGCAGTATGAGCACCATGAGCGAGGCCCCGAACGCCGTCGTGTTGCAGTAGAAGAAGACGTGGTACCGCCTGGGGTAGCTGGACCTCATCACGATGTCGCTGGCGACGCGGCCCTTGTTGCTCTCCTGCCAGACGCCGCCCGGCGGGGCCAGCCCCGCCTGGAACGTGATGGCCGCCACGAGGATGGCCATCAGCACCAGGTACTTCCGCAGCTTCCACACGAGCTCGGCCTCGTCGGCGCCGGCTGGCTGCTGCTGCTGCGGCTCGACGGGAGCGTTGCCGGCAGCTGCAGGGGCATGGCCATTGCCGTTCTGCTCCCCGGAATCCGCCATGGGTCTGAGATTCCTCTGCAAATCTCTGGCTTCTCTCTAAAGATTGTAGCTCATGTGGGTTTGCAAGATTGAGGTGAACTAGTAAACGGCGCTGGTCTTTGTCGAGTGTTCCACAGTTCCACTGCACAGGAAGGGGGGAGTGGGCAAGATGAAGAAATATCCCCATGGCCGAAAACGTGGACCGTTTCAAATGGCCGAAGCTTCGCCGTTGTAGCCATAAAAGCGCAGCACTCTTTTTTCTGCAGTCCACCCCTAGTCCGTCCTAGCTTCATACAGCTTCATACAGCATCTTTACTACACTCCTACTCCCTCTGTTCCAAATTAGTCGTCGCAGAAATTCGGAACGGAGGGAGTACCTAATTGGGAGCGGCAGAAACTTATGTGGGCAAAATGTGTGCTGAGTTCAGATAATCAGATTACAGCATATTTACTACAGAAAAAAGAGCATATTTACTACATCCATGCCTACCGAATTGCAATAGGATAACTTGCAGTAGTACAGTATTGTCAAGCTACTATAACACAACTTGCACAAACGTCCAAGGCAGTTTTCCAGAGCCGGTCGTTATCCCTCGTGTCTTTCCATCTGAATATATTACTATGTTTCTTTTTGAGGGAGCATGTTCCCTCCTGGCTCTTTCCTCTGCCCTTTCTATCTATCTTTTTCATTTTAACTGAACCTCGAGAATATACGAAAAAGTTTTGCGATTCTTGGATTGTGGTGCCTGAAAGTTTATCTACCACCATTTCAATTTCAGGCCTACAGCAGGTGTGTGAAGTGTGTGGGAACACAGACCTGTCTTTGTTCTTTTGATTGACTTGGACCTGAAGACTTGCAGAGGTTTGTTGGGGTGCTCTGTGACTGTGCCTGTGTAGTATCCAGCGAGAATCGCGCTAGATTTACTTTACTTAAGTGCCACGTGCATGGCAAGCTAATATAACGCCATTCAAGTACCAGGCTGCCACAGGGACAGAGATCGGCATGTTTTTAAGTCCGGCCAGGACGACAAGACAGCAAGCTGCGAGCAGATGCGTGCATCGTCGGACCGAAGACTTGCCAATCCCCAAGTCTTCGTGCCTGTCCCCTGGGTCCTAACCCATAACACCAACCGCTTAAGATAGATAATGCAATCCCATTTCCCACTAGTTTCACACAGAGGAGGGGGTGATCTTTTTCTGAACTTCTGCACATTTGATAACTGAAGTACCCATCACAGCGCAAGCGCAATGGAATCGCAACAAGATAAGAGCAAGCAGGTAGGCACATGCATACCTATCACAGTAGCAGCAGGCGTCTTGGGCACTGCAGCAGCAGTGCAGCTGGGCCGGGCGGCAGGCGTGCACGGCCGCCGCGAGCTGGGCAGGAAGGTCACGTCATCGCCATTTTGCAGGACACCCGGTTCAGGTCCATTACTTATTACTCGCGAGCGTTGTTACCTCGAAGGCTCGAACACCTGCCGGGCGGGCCGATGCTGCCGGCGCATTTCGTCGAACACCTGTCGGGCTATGTCGCCGGCGCATTTCGTCGAGCACCCGCCGTGCACTCCTCGCAAGCTCCGGCGTGTGCTCACCCAGTCACCCAGTCACTCCGTCACAGGCTGGCCACCTCCTGCGCCGAGGCGACCCAGCGGCAGCGTCGCCGGTGGGAAACATGCTGCGACTGCGCTGGTGTCGGACAGCGCGATCAGTTACACCATCACCGAGAGAACTCGTAGATCCGTCTTGTGTGTGTACTGTGTAGTCGCCGATCGAGTTGCGGTGGAATACGTCATCGAGGTCGATGTCACGCCCTCGTCTCCGATGACGTTCATCGTGTGATGCGAGACCAGGCAGTCAGCTAGACAACGCGTGATGCAAGAAGAGGGGCTCCGTGAGCCAGGCTTTTTTTTAGGGCATGTCGTCCTCTTCCTCAAACCATCAAGACCTCGCTGCCAAGGAACATGCCGATTTCCAGGACGTCCAGCAAAATCTCGGCGATCTCGCTGAGGGGAGTAATTACAAAAAAACTACCACATTTCACGTATCCGTCCCACAGAACTATCACATTTTGAAAACTAATCAAAAACTCTAAATTAATACTAATCCTGTGACAAAAAACTACCACTTTCATAAAATGGCCAGTTTAGACAATTTAAACACGTTTATAACAGGAGGGGCCCGTTTGTCAGGGCTGACATGGCGGAAATCGTCAACTCCGTTTATTTTGACTGTCATGTTGACCGTGATGACGGGTCAGGCCCACATGTCATTCTTCTTCTTCCTCCTCTTTCCCTGTCTGACATTTTAACAAACACTTCATGTGCTCCCCTACACCACCATCTGGAGCAGCATCCCGTGCGTCGCCGCTCCTCCGCCGTCACATCCACCCAGCCCATCGCCGGAGTGGTCCGTCCATGCCAAAGACCTCCTCCTCCGCGCGAAAGAAGCCGGCTCCGGCGCCCTCAGGCCAGTGCTCACCCGCGCCGCACATGGGCACCTCAGGCCAGTGGTCCGTCCATGGCCAGAAGAAGGCGAGGGCGGGCGGCAATGGTGCTCCAGCCATGGTGAGTGTCGGTGTCAAAACCGGCGGATCTCGGGTAGGGGGTCCCGAACTGTGCGTCTAGGTCGGATGGTAACAGGAGGCAGAGGACACGATGTTTTACCCAGGTTCGGGCCCTCTTGATGGAGGTAAAACCCTACGTCCTGCTTGATTAATATTGATGATATGGGTAGTACAAGAGTAGATCTACCACGAGATCAGAGAGGCTAAACCCTAGAAGCTAGCCTATGGTATGATTATTGTTCGTCCTACGGACTAAAACTCTCCGGTTTATATAGACACCGGAGAGGGCTAGGGTTACACAGAGTCGGTTACAATGGTAGGAGATCTACATATCTGTATCGCCAAGCTTGCCTTCCACGCCAAGGAAAGTCCCTTCCGGACACGGGACGGAGTCTTCAATCTTGTATCTTCATAGTCCAGGAGTCCGGCCGAAGGTATAGTCCGGCCATCCGGACACCCCCTAATCCAGGACTCCCTCAGTAGCCCCTGAACCAGGCTTCAATGACGACAAGTCCGCCGCGCAGATTGTCTTCGGCATTGCAAGGCGGGTTCTCCTCCAAATTCCATGTACCTGTTGAATAGTGTCCGGTTTCTTGTAAATGTAGTGCTCCTTGGCTTCTACACCCAATAATGGTCGTTTTCCACGTGTCAAACGAATACGAAAAGTCAGGGTGTTTTTTATATTTACACCCCTAGCCACGTGAATGAGCCGCCTATTTAAGGGGACGAGGATTTAGATCCAAACCACACCTTCTCCCTTCCACGAGTATTCATTAGAGCGTATCCGACAGAGGTCCATTCTATCATGGCCGGCCGGCGCAGCTCCTCCTCTCGCCCTTCCAGCCCTCAGCCTGGAGATTGGAAGAGGTGCTCCATCCCGCACAGCGAGCTAGTGAAGCTCCAGACCAAGGGATTTCTCCCCCCAGCCTACATGGTCCCGGTTCGAGCCGGACTTGCCACCTATAATGGCGGAGAGCAAGCGGAGAGCGCCCCCAATCCCTCCAAAGGAGAGCGGGTATGCCTTGCCCCTTACTTAATAAGAGGGCTCGGATTTCCAATTCATCCGTTTCTCCGAGGGCTTCTGGAGTTCTATGGCCTCCAGCTGCACAACCTCACGCCTGCCTCCATATTGCATATTGCGGGCTTCGTAGCCCTTTGCGAGCTGTTTTTGGGCTGCGAGGCTCATTTCACGCTGTGGAAAAGGCTATTCTGCCTTGTGCCCCGCTCTAAGGAGGGGTCGATATATCAAGTGGGCGGAGCCGAAGTGTGGCGCATCGCCGGGATCGGATATCTATCCGGAACCCCAAAGAAGGCGTCCGAGGACTGGCCTTCGGAATGGTTTTATATAGAAGACGTCCCGCTGCCGGATCATGTCCGGATCGGCCTCCCTGAGTTCGACAGTGCTCCCCTAAAGAAGTGCCTAAGCTGGCGTCCACGGAGCCCTTAGAGGGAAAGTGACAGGGACGTTATTTACCTGATGGGCCGGATAAGATTGTTAGCTCATTCCGGACTGACCATGATCGGGGTCATGGCCGCATGCATCATGCGAGGGGTGCAGCCGCTTCAGTATAGAGGCCGCCCCATGTGGGACTTCAACGGGGAGGACAATGCCACCCGCTACGGCCGTAAGGGGCCGGATTCGGCTGCCGCTCTAATAAAGACCTTGTCCGCTTTGTACAAGGGAGAAGAGGAGGAATTTCTCCGCGTCAACCCACGGGGTGGATTTTCTATGTACAATCCCCCAAGTTGGGTAAGTGGACACTTTTACTTGCCCATCTGTTTTATATTCCCATTGTTAAATTTTCAGTCTAACGACTTCAACACAGGAACTGCGCCAGGCTGTTAAAGAAATAAACAGCCCTCCTCCACGACCCGAGGATCCGGGACGGTCCCTCGACCCGGCCTCTCAAGAGGATCCGGACTTATCTGTGGAGCTGATTGATGGAGTGTTTCATCAATTGAGCAAGGACAACGCCTTGGTGGCCATTACAACCGATTATCCAGGGCTACTCCCAGCCTCGCAGGTAACTGAGACCGGAGTCCCAGCACTTTGAAAAGGGATCTGTCCTCGCGTGTTTTCGATTGCCGTATGACAACCGCGTTTTGCAGGGGAGGTCCTTGAGACGGGAGGCCGAGCCTGCGATGACTAGCCAACGAGGGGCGACAAGGCCCCGCGAGCTGAAAAGAAGTGCGGTCCGGACTGAGGCACCGGCACAAAGGTATAGCGCGCCGCCTTATTCCCAGGTGTTATTCCTACGAGGCATATTAACGCTCGTGCTCTCTTCAGGACGAAGAGACCTCGCCGGACTATATCCGGAGAGGCTGCCAATCGCGCCTCCACCAGCCAGGCTCCAAAGCCTGGTCCGGAAGCGGAGGCGAACACGAGGCGCGCACCGGACGCTCCTCCAATGGAGGATGCGGATAGGCTGTCTGCCACCAATTCCGAGGTGGAGAGTGCCATGAACCACAGGCATCGCCGGACAGTTCTTCGCGACGCTTGTTTCTCCCAAGAGGCATTGGATGCCTTCAATTCGGGAGACGCGTACCTCCGTGCCGCTCAAAATGGTCTAGCCAGAGCCACGGAGCAGTATGTGAAAGACATACGGGTAAGAAAATTTTGGTAATTATATATATGTACCAGTAGCCCCCGAGACTTGAAGCAGTTAGAATAACTGATTTAAGGATCATCTGTTATGCAGGTTCTTGCAGAAAAGAATACCCTGCTGTCCCAGGAGCTGGAAGAGTGCAAAGCCCAACTTGAGGCCACAGTAGCCGCGGCAGGGAAGCCCAAGGAGACCCCCTCTGGTAATATACGCTTCGAAAGATAAGTATTTTGCGAGGTGCGGCGTGGGTGCAAATCTGACAAATGAAATTGCAGATGGTGCCGGATTAAATCCGGAAGTGCAACAACTCCGACGCCAGCTGAAGGCTGGTGAGAGCGTGCTGACAAAGGTGAGGCGGGAGAAGAACGATCTCCAAGATGCCAACACCAAGCTGGGCGTTGAACTGAAGGACGTTCGTGCCCAGCTGTTGGACTCCGTGAAGGAGAATCAGCGGCTTCGACGCGGCATATATAGTAAGTGCTTAAACGAACTTTGAAAAAAGAGTTCGGCGAGGAAGTCGACTAACAGAGTAATGTCTGTAGGTATGCTAACAGGTTGTCCTGCAGAGGAAATGCCTGCTTCTACGGGTGACCTTCTTCCCGAGCTCTCACAACTGCATGAGCGAGTTCGGCAGGTGATGCAAGGCGTCGCCCAGGCCTTGTGGCCATCCGTCTCCATGCCCGAAGGCCTTGGAGAGCTTGTAGAGAAGCTGAAGGGAGCGCGGCGGCGCTTCTGATTGTGGAAGATGTCGGCCTGCCGTCAAGGCGCCAGGGAGGCCTGGGCCATGGTGAAGACACGGTACACGAAGGCTGATCCAAACCACATGGCCGAGGTCGGACCCATAGGGCCCGATGGGAAGGAGATCCCTGTGAGCTTAGTATACGGCCAAGTAGAGTTGGCCGCAAAGTATTCCCAACAGGACTGTAAACTAGACAGCCTGTTAGATGGTATTGAAGAGGAATACAATCAGTCAGATTAACTATGTAATTTTAATTGACATGTGTAATGCCTTCTAGCCGGATTGTAGATCGTTTCTCATGGCCGACCTTTTCGCTTCAACCTCGGGACCTGACGGTCCGGAGTGTGTCCGAATACCCTCGCGGTTATATAAGAACCGGGGTATGCATGGAGACCGGGCGTAGGGGTCATTAGTGCTTGAACAGACAAGTGCCCAACTAGTTATGTTATATTACATGGTTAGTAAGAAACATCTTCCAGGGAGAATAGTTCCGTTAGGGGTTCCTTTCCCTGGGAGGCATGCCCTAAGGTGCATGTCCATTCTGCGAAAAGAGGCGCAGGAAAAACATCTGGGGGCGTATAGATAATAAAAAAAGATCATCTTTAGTTCACCGACTGAATATTCCCTTAAGAACGCTAGCTTTCGGCTTCACCCAGTCTGAGGTACACATCCGGCTGACCCGGCAGTAACAATCGTAGAGGTGCTCCCTTTACCACCTAGCCGAACAATAGGGAACGTAGGGGTAAGCACAGGAGCCAGGCAACCCAGCTTGGCCAAAACTTAAGTCATATCGATGCATATCATGGCGAATAAAAGGTACATGCAGAAGTGTGACACATGTGTTGGACATGAAGCCCGTATAAATAAGCTTCTGTTTAAAGAAGCCCCCATGTTTAATGAGCGCGGATAGCGCGTCATTTTATGAGCCTTTAAAGGCTATAAGAGAAAGAGAGAGGAGAAGGAGAGAAATGTAAGACAGAAAGTATGTAAAAAATGGACAAAGGCAGGAGACGAACACAGAGTCCGGCGCTAGGCATAGAATCTTCGTAGACGGGCTGCGTTCCATGGGTTCGGCTCGAGTCGGTTATCCGATGCATCTCGCAGGCGGTACGCTCCACCAGTCAGGACTTGGTCAATTATGAAGGGACCTTCCCACTTGGGCTTGAGTTTTTCCTTTTTCTTGTCCGGCAGGCGTAGAACTAATTCGCCAACGTTGTAATTTTTGGCCCGTACTTCTCTGCTTTGGTATCTTCGAGCCTGCTGTTGATAGAATGCAGAACGGGCTTTTGCCACGTCTCGCTCTTCCTCCAAGGCGTCCAAACTGTCCTGCCGATCGAGCTCGGCTTCTCTTTCTTCGTACATGCGCACTCGAGGTGAGTCATGAATTATGTCGCAGGGCAAAATTGCCTCTGCGCCGTACACCATGAAGAATGGTGTGTATCCGGTGGTGCGATTCGGCGTGGTCCGCAGCCCCCAGAGTACGGAGTCGAGCTCCTCTACCCAGTGCGTATTAGATTCCTTAAGGGACCGCACTAATCTGGGTTTGATGCCGCTCATGATAAGACCATTTGCACGTTCAACCTGGCCGTTGGTTTGTGGGTGATAGACGGAAGCATAATCGAGCTTGATGCCCATGTTTTTGCACCAGAGTTTTACCTCATCGGCCGTAAAGTTCGTGCCGTTATCAGTGATGATGTTACGGGGGACGCCGTAACGGTGTACAACCCCGGATATAAAGTCTATCACCGGTACGGATTCGGCCGCCTTAACAGGCTTGGCCTCTATCCATTTGGTGAACTTATCCACCATGACCAGTAAGTATTTTTTCTTGTGGGTTCCGCCTTTAAGGGGTCCAACCATGTCAAGCCCCCAGACCGCAAAGGGCCAAGTGATGGGGATAGTTTGGAGGGCGGTGGGTGGCATATGGCTTTGGTTTGCAAAAAGCTGGCAACCGACGCATCGTTGGACTAAGTCCTGGGCGTCTGCCTGGGCCGTCGGCCAATAAAAGCCTGTACGGAAGGCCTTGCTTACAAGGGACCGAGCTGCAGCGTGATGCCCGCCGAGTCCGGCATGAATTTCAGCTAGGAGGTTCCGCCCTTCCTCTTCGGAGATGCACCTTTGAAGGACTCCGGTAGTGCTTTTCTTATAAAGCTCTCCCTCATGGACTTTATAGACTTTAGATCGCCGCACTATGCAGCGTGCCTCATTTTGGTCCTCAGGGAGTTCCTGCCTGGTAAGGTAGGCGAGGAATGGTTCTGTACACGGGGCGATGACGGCCATTATTACGTGGGCTGAAGGTGTTATTTCATTGGCAGAGCCTCCAATTGCGTTAGAGTGTTCGGTGTCGGGCAGTGCGGTTGGGTCCGGGCTGCTATTGCCAGGTTCCCCTTCCCATACTACGGACGGCTTGAATAGCCTTTCCAAGAAGATGTTGGGGGGGACTACATCGTGTTTTGTGTCGATGCGTGCCAGGACATCTGCCGCCTGATTATTTTCCCGGGCTATATGGTGAAATTCGAGCCCTTCGAACCGAGCTGACGTTTTTAGGACGACGTTGTGATAAGCTGCCATTTTTGGATCCTTGGCATCAAAGTCTCCATTTATTTGGGATATTGCGAGGTTCGAGTCCCCGTGCACCTCTAGGCGTTGAATGCCCATGGATACTGCCATCCGGAGACCATGTAAAAGGGCCTCATATTCGGCTGCGTTGTTGGAGTCTGTGTACATTATCTGGAGTACATATTGAACTGTGTCTCCTATGGGGGACGTCAAAATGACGCCAGCCCCTAGACCGGCCAACATTTTGGAGCCGTCGAAGTGCATTACCCAGTTTGAATATGTGCCGTACTCTTTAGGGAGTTCGGCCTCCGTCCATTCTGCGACGAAGTCGGCCAAAACTTTCGACTTGATAGCTCGCCGTGGCTTGTAAGTTATGTCAAACGGGAGGAGCTCAATGGCCCATTTTGCAATCCAGCGCATCGCGTCGTGGTTGTTTATAATATCGTTAAGTGGCACTTCCGAGGCTACTGTTATTGAACACTCTTGAAAGTAGTGTCACAGCTTCCGGGATGCCATAAATACCGCGTACGCAATCTTTTGATAATGCGGGTAGCGTGACTTGCACGGAGTAAGGAAAGTGGACACATAATAGACCGGCTTTTGAAGGGGGAATTTGTGTCCGTCCGTTTCTCGTTCGACGACGAGCACTGCGCTTACGACCTGATGGGTTGCTGCAATGTATAATAGCATCGGTTCGCCAATGTTTGGCGCGGCCAGGACTGGGTTTGTTGCCAAGATGGCTTTTATTTCGTCGAGTCTGGCCGTGGCTGCATCCGTCCACTCGAAGTGTTTGGTGCTCCGAAGGAGGCGGTAAAGGGGTAGGGCCTTTTCTCCTAAGCGGGAGATAAAGCGGCTTAGAGCCGCCACGCATCCGGTTAATTTTTGTATTTCTTTGAGGTCCTTCGGGATATCCAATTGTGACAGAGCTCGGATCTTGTCTGGATTTGCTTCAATTCCTCTACCGGATACAATGAAGCCCAAGAGCTTTCCGGCTGGAATGCCGAAAACGCATTTTTCCGGGTTGAGCTTGATGTCGTATGTTCGGAGGTTATCGAATGTTAGCCTTAAGTCGTCTACTAGAGATTCGACATGTCTTGTTTTAACGACCACATCATCTACGTATGCCTCCACTGTTTTGCCGATCTGGTTTGCCAGACATGTCTGAATCATGCGCTGATATGTTGCGCCGGCATTTTTGAGCCCGAAGGGCATTGCGTTGAAGCAGAATGGGCCATATGGTGTGATGAATGCCGTCGCGGCTTGGTCTGACTCTGCCATCTTTATTTGATGGTAGCCGGAGTATGCATCGAGGAAACACAACGAATCGTGTCCTGCGGTAGCATCGATTATTTGATCAATGCGGGGGAGAGGGAAGGGATCCTTTGGACAAGCCTTGTTAAGGTCTTTGAAATCAACGCACATGCGCCAGGATTTGTCCTTCTTTGGTACCATCACCAGGTTTGCTAGCCAGTCCGGATGTTTGATATCTTTGATGAATCCGGCCTCCAATAGCTTGGCTAGTTCCTCTCCCATGGCCTGTCTCTTAGGTTCGGGAAAATGCCGAAGAGCTTGTTTGACTGGCTTGAATCCTTTTAGGATATTTAAGCTGTGTTCGGCCAGCCCGCGTGGGATTCCTGGCATGTCTGAAGGGTGCCAGGCGAAAATGTCCCACTTCTCTCGTAGGAACTCTCGCAGTGCGGCGTATACATCAGGGTGTAACTGTGCCCCGATGGAAGCTGTTTTATTGGGGTCTGTTGGATGGACCTGGAATTTGACTATTTCGTCCACCGGTTTAAAGGAGGTGGACTTGGATCTTTTATCGAGTATCACATCGTCCCTATTCACCGTGGAGCGCAGCGCAGTCAGTTCCTCAGCCGCTAGGGCTTCGGATACCACCTCGAGGGCCAGTGCGGCTGTCTTGTTTTCGGCGCGGAGTGCTATGTCCGGATCACTAACGAGAGTGATGATTCCGTTAGGCCCGGGCATCTTGAGCTTCATGTACCCATAATGGGGTATTGCTTGGAAGACTGTAAACGCTTCCCGCCCTAGCAGAGCGTGATATCCGCTACTGAACGGGGCCACCTGGAACGTGACCTCTTCGGACCTGTAATTATCCGGCGTGCCTAACACCACATCTAGTGTGATTTTTCCTATACAGTGCGCTTCCCGACTGGGGATTATTCCTCTAAAGGTTGTGCTGCTTCGCTCAATGCGGTTCCAGTCTATTTCCATTTTTTGAAGGGTTTCCTCATAAATGAGGTTCAATCCGCTGCCGCCATCCATGAGTACCTTGGTAAGACGAAAGCCATCCACTATTGGACTGAGGACCAATGCGGCTAGTGCTCGGGCTGTTCGGAATTTAGGTTCGTCACTGGCGTTAAAAGTAATAGCCTTGTCACTCCATGGGTTTATCGTTGCTACTTGGTAGACTTCGGCAAGGCCGCGGAGTGTTCTTTTTCGCATATTATTTGATGCCAAAGTCTCGAAGACTGTTAATACCATACTGGTTTCTCTAGGGTGGTGTCGGTGTCAAAACCGGCGGATCTTGGGTAGGGGGTCCCGAACTGTGCATCTAGGTCGGATGGTAACAGGAGGCAGGGGACACGATGTTTTACCCAGGTTCGGGCCCTCTTGATGGAGGTAAAACCCTACGTCCTGCTTGATTAATATTGATGATATGGGTAGTACAAGAGTAGATCTACCACGAGATCAGAGAGGCTAAACCCTAGAAGCTAGCCTATGATATGATTGTTGCTCGTCCTACGGACTAAAACTCTCCGGTTTATATAGACACGGGAAAGGGCTAGGGTTACACAGAGTCGGTTACAATGGTAGGAGATCTACATATCCGTATCGCCAAGCTTGCCTTCCACGCCAAGGAAAGTCCCTTCCAGACACAGGACGAAGTCTTCAATCTTGTATCTTCATAGTCCAGGAGTCCGGCCGAAGGTATAGTACGGCCATCCGGACACCCCCTAATCCAGGACTCCCTCAGTAGCCCCTGAGCCAGGCTTCAATGACGACGAGTCCGGCGCGCAGATTGTCTTCGGCATTGCAAGGCGGGTTCCTCCTCCAAGTACTTCATAGAAGATTTTGAACACAAAGGTAGTGTCCGGCTCTGCAAAATAAGTTTCCACATATTGCCATAGAGAGAATAATATTTACACAAATCTAATCTGCTGACGTATTCCGTAGCGTGACATCACACCACGGCCAAGTCTTTATTCGAATCGTTTTATTGTCTCACCTCATCGCGTTTAGCGAGGCGGTTTCCTCGGCACGTCTTGTTAAAGCAGAGATCGTGTCCCCTTATTCCGGGATTCTCATCAATACGGGTGTGGGTAACCCAACCGCGCCATTGACTACGGCGCTTGGGAGATAAGCGAGTTTTACCAGGCTGGTGGGGGCGCATAGTCGCGTCCGCCCATATAAGGGGATAAGGATCAACCTTTTCATCCACGCCTTCTTCCTCCTTTGCCTATCCATTTCTGCGCACTCAAGCTCCAGCGCCCAAGTCCGCACACCCCACCTCAACCTTCTCCAGCCATGTCCGGAGCGGGAGGCAAGTGGATGGTCTCCTCCGTCACGGAGGGACACATCAAAAAACTGAGGAAGGCCGGATACTTGTCTAACGACATTACGCACCGGCTTCCCGAAGAGGGGCAGCTCATCCCCACCCCCAGGCCCCATGAGAGGGTGGTGTTCCTCCCCCATTTCCTCCGCGGACTGGGCTGCCCTCTCCACCCATTTGTCCGGGGGCTCATGTTCTACTATGGCCTGGATTTCCACGATCTGGCCCCGAACTTTGTCCTCAATATATCGGCGTTTATCATCGTGTGCGAGGCTTTCTTCTGCATCCGCCCCCATTTCAGCCTATGGCTCAAGACTTTCAATGTCAAGCCGAAGGTGGTGCGCAGCACTCAGGCGGAGTGCGGAGGCGCCATGGTGGGCAAGATGCCCAACATCCTATGGCCCGAGGGCTCCTTCGTGGAGTCCCTAAAGGGGTGGCAATCGGGGTGGTTTTACATCACCGAGCCGCGCGACCCTGAATGGGTCGCAGCCCCCGAGTTCCGATCCGGACCCCTACGCGGCTCACCTCCTAGAAAGAGACGGGTCTATCGTGGGGTAAAGAAGGAGAGCTGACCGAACTCCAAACATGCGTCCAAACCCTGGTGGACAAGAAGCTCAAACTTGTCAACATAGTCCAGGTTATGCTCATCCGCCGGATCCTACCGTGTCAACAACGGGCTTTCAACCTGTGGGAGTTCGACCCGGCGCAGCACCGAACTCTAAGCAGGCTCTTCGACACAATGTATGAAGATGCCTGGAAGGTGCTTTTCAAGGGCGCCGAGGCCCCTGCATCCGCTACCGAGGATCGCGGATTCAGCACGCAGCGTCGTGCTCGTGCGGTAAGCTGTATTTACCTTTTACAGGGTATTAGTTTTTCATAGTTTGACTCCATGCGGGATCTTAAGCTCCCTTACCTTTGACAGGATTGGCAGGAGACGTCCGGACAGATCAACTGTCCGGCTCCTTTGCCCGAAGGCCCAGCGGACGCTCGCTTGGCGAAGCTGCTGGTTCCGGCACCCTATGTGGTGCCAGAGAAGAAGGCCAAGAAGAAGGCCACGGGGACTCGGAAGAGTGCCCGGTGCCTGGGGGTGTCGGATTCATCATCCGACGACTCCAAGACGCACTCCTCCCGTGAAGACGAGGAGGAGGAAGAAGAGACCTCTCCCCCTCCAGCGGGGGGAGAGAAGAAAAGGAAGGCTGCCCCAACTGGGGAGGCCGAAGGGTCCAAGAAGGGGAAAACCCTTCCTCCGGACGGCTCCACCAACGCCGACGATGGCGAAGAGGAGTGGCCGCACAGGGCCAAGCCCCTGGCGAGATCGTAAGTGTCCGGATACCAGAGTGACTCATAGTATTCTTCCATTGCACAGCTTTTCCTTATGTCGAACATGTTTATGCAGTCCACCCAAAGACCGGCTCGACATGTCGTCGAGCGGTTCCCTGGATTCTTCGGATGTGAATTCGCTTCCAACGGCTACCTCCCCTACTCTACGGACGACGCCGAGGTGCTGTCCCAACAGGTTCCAAGCCAGGAGGAAGTGGTCCTGGAGGCGCCGCAAGGCGACCTCCCGGACTCCAGGCGCAAAGGGGATAAAACCCCCAAGGGCTCCGAGTTCGGCCTTGAGCCGGACACCGCGCCGGAACCTTCAAGGGTTCCGGACTCCAGTAGGCGGCCTCCTTCCAAGAGGAGTGAGCCTACCGAGCCGATGACCTCCGTCCAACCGGAGGCACAGGACAATTTGCTGGAGACGCTTAACGGCGCCTCCATCGACGAGGAGCACCGCACTATTATGAGTGCGGTGATCCAGAAGGTTCAGTCCGCCAAGAGTGGACTGACTGAAGCCTGTGCCAGCCTTCTAACAGGATTTGAGGTAGGTAAAGAATATGTAAAAACATTACCGCATAGACAGTAGCCCCTGATGCTCTGTTCGGCATTCGGAAAGAAAAGCCGAATAGAGGATCTAATAATCGCAGGAGTCTAACATAATCAAGTCAATATGCATATGCAGGCTTCGCTGCTGGCCTCCGCCGCACTGACTGCGGAGGTGGATACGCTGAAGCAGAACCTCGCGCGGTCCGAGAACGAGCTCGGCCATGCCAAGAGGCAACTCGAGGAGAAGGAAGGTAAGTAATACCTTGCGCAATTATATAGAGAAGATGTGGTTGCAAAAAATGATAGGATCAACGTCTATTATAGGGGCCACGGCCGAGGTGGCAACCCTTAAGCAAGCGCTGTCTGAGGCCAAAAACAGGGCGGCCGCGGAGCACACGGAGAGAGAGAAGCAGGAGGCGCGGGTGGAGGAGGTGCAGAAAGAGCTCCAGGCTCTCGTGAAAAAACACGAGAGTTTGGAGCTTGACTCAAAGATGCAAGCGTCCGAGCTTGCGGTAGCCCTCAAAAGCACGAAGTCTGCCAAGGCCGAAGCCCAGAAAGCCCTCAAAGAAATCGACGCGATGAAGAAGATAGCGGCGGGTAAGGCATTCATTATGCAAAGCAAGCACGTGAAAGTGAATTATTTGTTACTTACCCGAGTCCGGAGCTCTCCAGGAGCATTCGCAGATTTGCCCCGCAGTGTGTCTGATGCTGCCGCCTACTACCGAG
Organism: Triticum urartu; assembly: GCF_003073215.2. Taxonomy (NCBI): domain Eukaryota; kingdom Viridiplantae; phylum Streptophyta; class Magnoliopsida; order Poales; family Poaceae; genus Triticum; species Triticum urartu. The sequence goes on along the minus strand of NC_053028.1, from coordinate 182,066,248 downwards.
CCGAGGAGGGGAGCTCGACGGAGAAGGTGTTCTGGTCTCAGTATGCTGAGGCCGGACACCTGGTGCCTTTGAGCGACCAGCTGAAGCAGATGGTCGAGCTCCACAAGGTTGCCGAACAGGCCGTAAAGGGCCTCATAGTTCGGCTGTGGCCTGGAGAGGCTCTGCCTGGGAGCTACTTTAGGCTGGTGAGGTGGCTGGTGGATGCCTGTCCATGGCTTGAAGTAATCAAGCGCTCCGTCTGCATCGAAGGTGCCCGTAGGGCGCTTGCCCGTGCTAAAGTGCACTGGGGCAAGATGGATGCGGAGAAGGTGGTGAAGGACGGGCTGCCACTGGGCAAGGAGCATCGCGTCCCAGAAGCGTATTATGAGGGCGTCCTGAAGGGTGCCCGCCTTATAGAGGATGAATGCTCCAAAGATGTAATTTTTGAGTAAACTCGCATTTGTGATCCTGTACACTGAAAACTTGTTCATATGCGCTAAGCAACACTTTTGAATTTAAAATATTACCTTCTGTGTGGCCGTTTATCAAATTTGAGAGATGGCGAGCCGTCGGCTTCTGCCCCCATGCCACGAGTGCTGGGGTGTTCGGGATAAACATGAGCGCTCTTTTTCTTGGGTCCTTCGAGGGAGGCGCTCAACACACCGAACAAGGCAATCAGACTATAATGCTTGAACACTCTCACTTAGCCATAGAATTCTATAATTTTAAATTTCGGCGAAGCCCCTAGTGTTTGGAAGACCGAGTTCGGGGCGCTATCCACGCCTAGGCCGGACAAAGCTGACTCCTCGCTCTAAGTGGCATAAGTCTTTAGGGACTCGAAAACCTCTCGAACAGCGACCAGCTCTCACCTCATCATGACGGTCAGTTTTAGCTTTCTCTACTGAGGTGCTTAGCCCATCTCAACTGGGGCACAATCGCAGTAGTTCTCCTAGTGCTACCTTAGCCGATATGACGGAACGTAAGGTACCAAAACATAGGAGCCGGGCAAACCCAACTATTGACCCAAGACATGATTCAGAGCCGATGCATATAATGCTATAAGTTCGGGGTGCTGCACTTGTGAAAGTGTTCGAACTTCTCACACCATGTTGTGGGGGTACTTAAGCCCCTGGCGTATTGGCCGTACCAAAGTGTACGGGTGCAACATGTCATTAATGAACATATATTCGTAAAAAAGGTAATGCGATAATAGACGGAAGCTATGCATTGTTTATTTAAAAAAGCTGCGATCAAAGCAGAACGATACAAATAGTGCGATAAGCAAAAGATGGGACTATCAAATATGTCCTTTCCAGGGGCGAGCTGCGGAATGTTATGCGAAACAGGTATACTGCTCGTTATAGAGACCACATTAGAGTTCTGTAGTGCGGTGTAGCTTTCTGCTTCCCTGGTTGTATTGTTTGTGCGGCAATTGTACTGCCGGACAAACCTTCCAAAGAATGGAGTCCTGAAAATAAGAGAAAATTAAGAAATCGGCAGCCCCTAGTGCGGTTTAAGCCGTGTTTCGGGCATGCCGTGATGGTGCCCCTCCCCCTGTGCCCATGGTATTTCTAGAGCGTAGTTATGTACGACAACACTGGTTTCGCAAGTTCGCGAGGGCTGGGGTTGGGGCCGCATTGCTATGCTTGCTCAGAACGTGCTAGGCGGTCTTGTTGTAGGTTACTCCGGGCGCGCTTGACGGTGTCCAGACGTTTAATGGCCGGACTAGAGAATTGCCTTGAGAGGCTGCTTTGTACTTCCGCTGCGATAGCCGTCGTATGCTCCTCCGTTCGGAGAGAGCGTTCGATGTTTCCATTGACCGTGATGACGCCTCGAGGGCCTGGCATCTTGAGCTTGAGGTATGCGTAGTGCGGCACCGCATTGAACTTGGCAAATGCGGTTCGCCCGAGCAGTGCGTGATAGCCACTGCGGAACGGGACTATGTCGAAGATTAACTCCTCGCTTGGAAATTATCCGGAGATCCGAAGACCACTTCAAGTGTAATTGAGCCTGTACAGTTGGCTTCTACACCTGGTATGACGCCTTTAAAGGTCGTTCTGGTGGGTTTAATCCTTGAGGGATCGATGCCCATTTTCCGCACTGTATCCTGATAAAGCAGGTTCAGGCTGCTGCCGCCATCCATAAGGACTCTAGTGAGGTGAAATCTGTCAATAATTGGGTCTAGAACCAATGCGGTGAATCCGCCATGACGGATGCTGGTGGGGTGGTCCCTTCGATCAAAAGTGATCAGGCAGGAAGACCATGGGTTGAACTTTGGAGCGACTGGCTCCATCGTGTATACGTCCCTTAGCACACGCTTCCGCTCCCTCTTGGGGATGTGGGTTGTGTATATCATGTTCACCTTCCACACTTGTGGGGGAAAACCTTTCTGTCTGCTATTGTTCGGCGGCCGGGGCTCCTCCTCGTCATCGCTATGCAGCCCCTTGTCTCTGCTTTCGGCATTTAACTTGCCTGCCTACTTGAACATCCAATAATCCCTGTGGTGTGATCGGCTGGTTTTTCGGGGGTTCCATGTATATGGCATGAGCGGTCGAGTATTCGGTCCAAACTGGATGGGCCCGGAGTATTTCTTTTGAATGGCTTTTTCCGCTGACCGGGTTTAGAGCCTTTGAATCCGACATTAACTGCCGTATCCTCAGCATTGTCGCTGTTAATGCGGTGCTTTTGCTTCTTGGGACGCGACCTGCCACTGCTGTCCTTGGTATCCAAATTACCAGGGCTCTTGGTCATGTTATTGCTGCGAGCTAGCCAGCTGTCTTCTCCCACGCAAAAGCGGGTCATAAGTGTCGTGAGGGCTGCCATAGATTTTGGCTTTTCCTGTCCTAGGTGCCGTGCAAGCCACTCGTCGCGGATATTATGCTTGAAGGCTGCTAGGGCCTTTGCGTCCGGACAGTCGACGATTTGATTTTTCTTGGTTAGGAACCATGTCCAGAATTGTCTGGTTGATTCCTATGGCTACTGAATTATGTGGCTTAGGTCATCGGCGTCTGGTGGTCGCACATAAGTGCCCTGGAAATTGTCGAGGAATGTAGCTTCCAGGTCCTCCCAACAACCAATTGATTCTACTGGCAAGCTGTTAAGACAATGTCGGGCTGGTCCTTTAAGCTTGAGTTGGAGGTATTTGATGGTGTGTAGGTCATCACCGTGGGCCATGTGGATATGAAGGAGATAGTCCTCGATCCATACCGCAGGATCTGTTGTGCCATCGTATGATTCGATGTTCACGGGTTTGAAACCCTTAGGGATTTGATGATCCATTACTTCATCTATGAAGCATAGTGGGTGTGCGGCGCCTCTGTATTGGGCTACATCACGACGCAGCTCAAACGAGCTTTGTCTACTGTGTTCGGCCCGGCTGAATTTACTGTATTCGGCGTGACGAGTACCGTCTCGTGCCGTGGGGCGCCCATGTGATCCGTAGATCGATCTTGTTTGCCTTGCCTTGTCCTCCAATATATCTTGCAGGTCTGGCGCATTTTCCCATGCCTTGGTAGTTTTTGAGCGGCACCGGGGTGCAGCTTGAGTGGAGGGCCGAGAGGCCTCTCTGTCGCGGCCACGGGGTGGCCGGTCGGCCGCATCATGCATTGGTGATGTAGGTTTAGGCGCTTCCTCCTCTAATTGGGGTAGCAACCCGCGCTTTGGGTAGCTCTTGGAGGGGCGTTCGAGTTCATACTCTTCGGCCGCAAAGACTTCAGTCCATTTGTCGGCTAGCAAATCTTGATCAGCTCTAAGCTGTTGCTGTTTTTTCTTGAGGCTGCTCACCGTGGCCATAAGCCTGCGTTTGAAACGCTCTTGTTCGACGGGATCCTCCTGCACGACAAATTCGTCGTCGTCGACCTCTCTGTCTGCCGCTCTCTCATGAGGGCTGGCTTCTCTATCCTCTTGTGCTGAATCTTGTTGGAGGTTGTTGTCTTCGGCACTGTCCGGGGTGTTATTATCCCCATGCCGGAATCACCGTTTTTGTTTTGGCGGGATTTAGAGCGGAGCCGCTGACGCCGGCGCTTAGGCTGCTTCTTGGAGGGGTCATCCTCCGCTGTTCCATCGCCATTGCCTTCTTTTGGGGTGTCCACCATGTATATATCATACGACGAGGTGGCTTTCCAGTGCCCTATAGGCGCTGGTTCTTGATCGTCTCCTGCATCGGCGTCCATACCGTCGATGTCTTCGGAGTCGAAGTCGAGCATGTCGGTTAAATCATCGACAGTGGCTACGAAGTGGGTGGTGGGTGGGCTTTGACTTTCTTCATCATCTGCATCCCAACCTTGCCGACCATAGTCCGGCCAGGGCTCTCCTGACAAAGAGAGAGAGACTTTAGTGACTTCAGAATATCGCCGAAGGGCGAGTGCTGAAAGATGTCCGCGGCGGTGAACTCCATGATCGGCGCCCAATCGGGTTCGATCGGTCGGGGTGCGGAGGGCTCGGAGTCTGGAGAGGAGTTCGGCTCCTTGGAGTCACGGGCTTCGCAGAGAATAGGGCTGGTGTTCGGCTCGATCGTCGTAGAAATTGCAGCCCCCGAGGCGGTGTCTAACCACCCATCCTTGGTTGGTGTGATCGACTCCGAGCTAGGGGTCGGAGCGGACATAGGTGCGGCCTCCAGGGCACTGTTCGGCGACAGAGCTAAATCATGCCCATCGTGACAGTGCGCGCGCTCGGCTGTGGCTCGAATCCGTCGAAGATCAAGTCTCCGCGGATGTCGGCCGTGTAGTTCAAACTTCCAAATCTGACCTGATGGCCAGGGGCGTAGCTTTCAATCTTCTCCAAATGACCAAGCGAATTGGCCCGCAATGCAAAGCCGCCGAATACGAAGATCTGTCCGGGGAGAAAAGTCTCACCCTGGATCGCATCGCTGTTGATGATCGGAGAAGCCATCGGGCCTAAAAGTGATGACACAGAGGAACTCTCAATGAAAGCACCAATGTCGGTGTCAAAACCGGCGGATCTCGGGTAGGGGGTCCCGAACTGTGCATCTAGGTCGGATGGTAACAGGAGGCAGGGGACACGATGTTTTACCCAGGTTCGAGCCCTCTTGATGGAGGTAAAACCCTACGTCCTGCTTGATTAATATTGATGATATGGGTAGTACAAGAGTAGATCTACCACGAGATCAGAGAGGCTAAACCCTAGAAGCTAGCCTATGGTATGATTGTTGTTCGTCCTACGGACTAAAACTCTCCGGTTTATATAGACACGGAGAGGGCTAGGTTTACACAGAGTCGGTTACAATGGTAGGAGATCTACATATCCGTATCGCCAAGCTTGCCTTCCACGCCAAGGAAAGTCCCTTCCGGACACGGGACGAAGTCTTCAATCTTGTATCTTCATAGTCCAGGAGTCCGGCCGAAGGTATAGTCCGGCCATTCGGACACCCCCTAATCCAGGACTCCCTCAGTGAGCATCAACGACGGCGGGAGCGCGGCAGTGGGCGGAGGTAGCGGTGAGCGCGGGCGGCAGTGGTGCTCCGGCCATGGTGAGCATCAACGACGACGGGAGCGCGGCAGTGGGCGGAGCTAGCGGCGAGCACGGGCGGCAGTGGTGCTCCGGCCATGGTGAGCATCAACAACGGCGGGAGCGCGACAGTGGGCGGAGCTAGCGGGGCGTGGCTGGGCGCTGTCAGCAGCGGCGCTAGAGCAGCAGCAGTGCATCAGTAGGCAGGGGCGCTGTCACTTAACAGGGAGCGGGAGGAGGAGGAAGAAGGTCACCGGTGCCACGGGCTGCCGCTGCTCACCGGCGTCGACGCGTCGGCACGGTGGTGCTGCCCGATGCACATAAGGTGCTTGTTGAAATGTCAAACCGAGAAGGAGGGGAGGAGGAAGAAGAAGGTTTATGATGACGTGTGGGTCCCATTTGTCATAACGGTTAACTTCACGGTCAAAATAAACAGAGTTGACTTTGCTGCCGGTCCCGCATGTCATAAACAGGTTTAAAATCATAAAAACATTCATCAACTCAACTTGGTAGTTTTTTTTCACGAAATTAGCAATAATCTGGAGTTTTTGGTCAGTTTTCAAAATGTGGTAGTTCTGTGGGACGGATACGTGAAATGTGGTAGTTTTTTGTCAATTACTCCGCTGAGGGCGTCGAACTCCTCCGCAGCGACATGACCAAGGCCCTAAAGGACATCACCGACGTCCTGACGACGTTCAGAACAAAAATTAGCGATCTATCATAACAGCAGCGTGCACAAAACGTGGACATTGTCAGGTTGGAGCGTGCCAGCCGTGGCGAGCCTTCCCTCAGCACCGCCGCCACCCACTTAGGGTGTGTTTGGTAGGGTGCATGAGAGTAAAAGTTCTCTTCTCGACCCACTTTTGGATGTTTGGTAGAGTGTATGAAGGGTGCATGAGTCCACACTAGCTCAACACAAATACACTAGGAGCATGCATGAGGAGAGCATGCATGAAGAGGGATGTTGAGATGAGCATGCATGAAGAGGGAACAACTATGCTGAGATGAGAATGCAACCAAACACACCCTTAGCAGCTGCCCACGCCGGAGGCCAACTCACGTTGCAGGCTCCACTTGGTTTCATCGATGAGGGTCCACCCTGCCTTTACAAGCTCGACTTCGTTACCTACAATGGTGAAGGTGACCCTCAACCATGGTTGACTAGATGTAATTTGTTTTTCCTCAGCCAGCACACACCCGACACGAACAAGACCTGGTGGTGTCATCTATATCTATACTGCTATTAAAAAATCAAACATCAATCCCCCTAAAGCCACACAATAAACTGTACACGGGATTACCAGGACCCTCAGATCAAATTAACTTAAATACATCCAACCATTCATATTGCATCAATAGTCTGTTACCCAGATCAACGTCTCGGATCAGATGTTCTGCCAAACAGACGCGGTAGTCTGCCAATCCTCGTAGCGCTCCGCGTCCCCGATCCCCGCAACCCCGCCGGCAATTCCCAGATTGACTCCATCCAGAATCATGCCAGAAAAACTGATCCGAGAACCTTGCGCAGCCCCACCTTCCTTCCCCTCCTCCCGTGTGCTTCCTTCCCCATCGCCGTGAGTCGACCCGGCCTCTGGTCGTCGCCCGCGCTACCGCAAGCCGCCGCCGACCTCCTCTGCCGGTAAGCTGCGCTCAGCGCCCTCCTCCTCCCTTCTTTCTCCATCTCCTCACTAATATCTCACCCTCTCTCCGTTCCGTGCTGCAGGACGCCATCGCCATGGAGCAAAGCTCCATCGGACCTTCCCGACCAGATCGACGATGACGATGGGCGGATCTGCACCCACCCCCCACCCCACCCGCGCATCGTTCGTCGCCGGGCTTTTGGGCTTCGGGCTCGATTTCGGGCCGGGATTTTGGGCTTCAGGCTCGGGCTTGAAAATAGGGAGTATTTCGGGCTTCGGGCTGGGCTCGGGCTTAAGAAGTGAAGGTCGGGCTTTTACAAGCCCAGCCTGAAACCCGGCCTGACGTTTGTCCGGGTTTAACATGGAGTGGTACGATACCGCGGCGTCAACCCAACCCACCACATTCACGCTTGCTCCGGGCGGGAGCTTCTTGTCAGCCTCCTCACTGACTATGTTGACATCTTCATAGAGCCTCGGGGCCTGCCGCCGCCTCGCACTCACGACCATCACATCCGCTTGGTGCCTGGTACCGCACCGGTGGTTGTTCGACCATATCGCTACCTAGCTATCCAAAAAAACGAGCTCGTGAGACAGTCCGCGTGTTGGGAAACATAGTGGAAAACAGAAAAAATCGCCCTACGATCACCCAGGAACAATATGAAGATGCATAACGGTTTGTGATCAATGATCCTTACCGACTCCCAGAGTGCAGCGGAAGTAGACTAGTCGATGTAGATCGTACTTGGAGTCCCTTGAACGTTGATGACAATCCCACGAACCGCCCACAAACGATCCCTCGAAAGGAAGACCGAAAGCATGGCTCCTTGATACGTCTCCATCGTATCTACTTTTCCAAACATTTTTGACCTTGTTTTGGACTCTAACTTGTATGATTTAAATGGAACTAACCCGGACTGACGCTGCTTTTAGCAAAATTGCCATGGTGTTATTTTTGTGCAGAAATAAAAGTTCTGGAATGACTTGAAACTTTACGGAGAATATTTTTGGAATATATAAAAAATACTCGCGAAAGAATCAACACCAGGGGGCCCACACCGTGTCCACGAGGGTGGGGGGCACGCCCCCTGTCTCGTGGGCCCCCTGAGGCTCCACTGACCTCAACTCCAACTCTATATATCCACGTTTGGGGACAAAAAAATCAGGGAGAAGGATTCATCGCGTTTTACGATACGGAGCTGCCGCCAAGCCCTAATCTCTCTCGGGAGGGCTGATCCGGAGTCCGTTCAAGGCTCCGGAGAGGGGAATCCGTCGCCATCGTCATCATCAACCTTCCTCCATCACCAATTTCATGATGCTCACTGCCGTGCGTGACTAATTTCATCGTAGGCTTGCTGGACGGTGATGGGTTGGATGAGATTTATCATGTAATCGAGTTAGTTTTGTTAGGGTTTGATCCCTAGTATCCAGTATGTTCTGAGATTGATGTTGCTATGACTTTGCTATGCTTAATGCTTATCACAAGGGCCCGAGTGGCATGATTTTGGATCTGAACCTATTATGTTTTCATGAATATATGTGAGTTCTTCATCCTATTTTGCAAGTCAATGGTCACCTACTATGTGTTATGATCCGGTAACCCCGAAGTGACAATAATCGGGACCACTCCAGGTGATGACTATAGTTGGAGGAGTTCATGTATTCACTAAGTGTTAATGCTTTGTTCCGGTGCTCTATTAAAAGGAGGCCTTAATATCCCTTAGTTTCCGATAGGACCCCGCTGCCACGGGAGGGTATGACAAAAGATGTCATGCAAGTGCTTTTCCATAAGCACGTATGACTATATTCGGAATACATGCCTAAATTACATTGATGAAATGGAGCTAGTTCTGTGTCACCCTATGTTATAACTGTTGCATGAGGAATCACATCCGACATAATTATCCATCACTGATCCATTGCCTACGAGCTTTTCACATATTGATCTTTGCATAGTTACTTTTCTGTTGCCACTGTTACAATCACCACAAAACCAATACTATTACCTTTGCCACCGTTACCGCTACTTCCATATTACTTTGCTACAAAATACTTTTCTGCAGATATTAAGTCTTTCAGGTATGGTTGAATTGACAACTCAACTGTTAATACTTGAGAATATTCTTTGGGTCCCCTTGTGTCGAATCAATACATTTGGGTTGAATACTCTACCCTCGAAAACGGTTGCGATCCCCTATAATTGTGGGTTATCAAGACTATTTTCTGGCGCCGTTGCCAGGGAGCATAGCTCTATTCTTTGAGTCACTTGGAATTTATATCTGCTGATCACTATGAGGAACTTGAAAGATGAAAGAACCAAGATTTTTTTCCTCAACTACGAGGGGAGGTAAGGAACTGTCATCTAGCTCTGCACTTGATTCACCTTCTGTTTTGAGTAAACTTGCGACACCTACTCCCACTATTCATTCTGATATGTCGCATGTTATTGATGATTCCACTTCTGCTTTGCATGATGCTTATGATGAAACTACTTCTATGCTTGATAATACTGTGCCACTAGGTGAATTTCTTGATGAACAACTTGCTAGGGTTAGAGAGAATGAAATTATTGAAACTGATAATATTGATGAAAGTGATGATGAAGATTCTCCCCCTAGATATGAATTGCTTGTTGTGCCTGAGGGTTATGTTATGGATGAAGAAACTGCTAGAGACTTTTTAGCTTGCAATGATAGATATGATCTTAAGAAACTGTTAGCTAAGCTGAAAGAAAAGTCTTTGAATGCTAGAATGAAATATGACCCTGCTTTTGCTACTTCACCTATCTGTATTTCCGATAAGGATTATGATTTCTCTGTCGACCCTGGGTTAATTACTTTGGTTGAATCTGATCCTTTTTATGGTTATGAATCTGAAACTGTTGTGGCACATCTTACTAAATTAAATGATATGCCACCATGTTCACTAATGATGAGAAAACTTGCTATTACTTTATTCTTAAGTTGTTTCCGTTCTCATTAAAGGGTGATGCTAAAATATGGTTTAATTCTCTTGATCCTGGTTGTGTGCGTAGTCCCCAGGACATGATTTATTACTTCTCTGCTAAATATTTTCCTGCTCATAAGAAACAAGCTGCCTTAAGGGAAATATATAATTTTGTGCAAATTGAAGAAGAGAGTCTCCCACAAGCTTGGGGGAGGCTTCTCCAATTACTTAATGCTTTGCCTGATCATCCTCTCAAGAAAAATGAAATACTTGATATCTTTTATAATGGACTAACTGATGCTTCCAAAGACCACCTGGATAGTTGTGTTGGTTGTGTTTTCAGGGAAAGAATTGTTGATCAAGCTGAATTTCTATTGAATAATATGTTGAGTAATGAAAATGATTGGACACTTCCTGAACCAACTCCTAAGCCAACTCCGAAGAAAAGGGGTATTCTATTTCTCAGTCCTGAAGATATGCAAGAGGCAAAGAAATCTATGAAAGAAAAAGGTATTAAAGCTGAAGATGTTAAGAATTTACCACCTATTGAAGAAATACATGGTCTTGATAACCCGACACAAGTAGTAAAGGTAAATTCTCTCTATATATTTGATGAAGGTGATATTCCTCGTAATAAGTCTGCTAGCCAATGCTTGGATGAGTTTGATAATTTTATTGTTAAACAAGAAAACTTCAATGCTTATGTTGGTAGACAATTGAAACATAATGCCTATATGATTGGACACTTGAGTGATTATATGTCTAGAGTTAAAGGTGAACTTAAACTTATTAGTAAACATGCTTCTATGGTTACCACTCAAGTAGAAGAAGTACTTAAAGCTCAAAATGATTTGCTCAATGAATTAAATAATAAGAAAAATGATAATGTTGTTAGAGTTGTGACTAGAGGGGGTAAAATGACTCGGGAACCTTTGTATCCTGAGGGCCACCATAAGAGAATTGAGCAAGAATCTCAGAGAACTAATGTTGATGCACCTAGTTCTTCTAAGAAGAAGAAAAAGAAAAATGATAGGACTTTGCATGATTCTAATGAACATGTTGTTGACACACCTGAGAATCCCAATGATATTTCTATTTCTGATGCTGAAACACAATCTAGTAATGAACATGAACCTAATGATAATATTAATGATGATGTTCATGTTGATGCTCAACCTAGCGATAACAATGATGTAGAGATTGAACCTGTTGTTGATCTTGATAACCCACAATTAAAGAATCAATGTTATGATAAAAGAGACTTTGTTGCTAGGAAGCACGGTAAAGAAAGATAACCATGGGTTCAGAAACCCATGCCTTTTCCTCCTAAACCATCCAAGAAAAAGGATGATGAGGATTTTGAGCGCTTTGCTGAAATGATTAGACCTATCTTTTTGCGTATGTGTTTGACTGATATGCTTAAAATGAATCCTTATGCTAAGTATATGAAAGATATTGTCACAAATAAAAGAAAGATACCGGAAGCTGAAATTTCCACCATGCTTGCTAATTGTACTTTTAAGGGGGGAATACCTAAGAAACAAGGAGATCCAGGAGTACCAACTATACCATGCTCCATTAAAACAAACTATGTTAAAACTACTTTATGTGATCTTGGAGCCGGTGTTAGTGTTATGACTGTCTCTTTATATCGTAGACTTGATTTGAATAAGTTGACACCTACTGAAATATCTTTGCAAATGGCTGATAAATCAACTGCTATACCTGTCGGTATTTGTGAGGATGTGCCTGTTGTTGTTGCAAACGTTAATATTTTAACGGACTTTGTTATTCTTGATATTCCCGAGGATGGTAGTATGTCTATTATTCTTGGTAGACACTTTTTGAATACTGCATGGGGCTGTTATTGATTGCAACAAAGGCAATGTCACTTTTCATGTTAATGGTAATGAGCAAATGGTACACTCTCCGAGGAAACAACCTCAAGTCCACAGTATCAATTCTATTAGAAAAATTCCAACGATTATTATTTGAGGTTTTGAATTTCCTCTTCCTACTGTCAAGAAGAAATATGATATTCTTATTGTTGGGATGTGTATATCCCCGTTGAGGTAACTTAGTGTTATTCGAAAATTCTCCGGTTTCATGTTATTCGGAAAAAGTTTGTTAACAAGACTTGATCAAACTTGTTAGTGGATTCCTTTTGATGGGCATGAGATGGATGAAGTTAGAAAGCACAACTCTCTATACCCTCCTTTTACTTTCTGTTATTTAGATTAAATGAAGCACAAATAATATTTTCTGTCTGTTTTCTGAATTATCCTTGCAATAAAAAATACCCCGAAGATAAAAGTTCTCCAAATGTCTTGAAAATTTTATATGATTTTTTCTAAAATATTTAAGAATACTTGGCACTAAGAACACACCAGGGGGGCACACCACCTGGCCACAAGGGTCCAGGGCGCGCCCACCCCCTGGGGCGTGCCCCCTGCCTCATGGGCCCCACGTGGCCCCCTCCACTTATTCTTGCACCCACACACTTCGTCTTCCTCCAGAAAAAATCCTCCACCAGCTCAAACCCGAGTTCTAGCTCATCTTGCTGCCATTTTCGATCTCCTAGCTCAAAGCTCCATTCACAAAACTGCTTTGGGGGATTGTTCTTCGGTATGTGACTCCTCCAATGGTACAATTAGTTTTTGTTCTAGTGCTTTATTTATTACAAATTTTTGCTGCTTAGGTGACCCTGTTCTTGAGCTTGCATGTCAAATTTATGTGGTCAAAAGTAGTTTTAATGCATGATATGGCCTCTAGGCACTTGTGGGAGTAGTTGCTATCAATCTTGTTGAGTTTGGTTCACTTTTATTCTCAGTCACTAAAAATTTCAGAAATTTTGCAGAAGAAATGATGAAAAGATTATTGAGGGGCTCTTCAAGACGAAGCTCGAAGGATAAGCAAAGTGAAGATAATAAGAAGCCCAAATATAATCTCCCTCGCACTGCGGAGGTTCGGCCGTGCTAATGGCCTTGTGATGAGTTCTTGAGAGCAGCCGGGATATATGAGGACTTTTATTATTTGGCTGAGAATACAGGCCTCATCGACTTCCTCCGCGACCAACGCGAACAACATGTACCTCGTTTTGCCAGAGGCCGTTCATGCATACTAGAGCCAGACACTAGCTCCAGAGCCTGAGCCGGAGCCACCCCTTTTGACCCTTATCGACGGTATGTTTATCAGTGGGATCCGGAGGAGATTGCCAACCAGTGGCACCCAGAGGACACTCCTCCGTACACCGGAGAGGGCAGCTTTGAGCCATGGCCCTAGACCAACTTAGGCCAAAAGTCTAAGCTTGGGGGAGTACGTATTTCTCACCGACATTACATTCATGTTCACACACTCATGCCAGTTGTCGGTGCTCATACTTTTTCATTGTACTATCCATGCTAGTTTATTTTCTTTTCCAGCATTCTTCTTGTGTGTTTGAAAAACCTTAAAAAAAACCAAAAAAAATTAGTTGTAGCTTTTAGCTAGTTTACTTTCCATGCCTGTAGTAGTAGTAATTAAAAAACCCCAAAAAGATTTCTCGTTCTTCTTTTGCTTGTTGGGAGCTTTCCCGTGTAAATAGTTTTATTTCCTTTCTTTTCTTTGGGGGTCGAGAGGAGAAGACCTTAATGAAAATGTTGAGTGGCTCTCATATGCATTATTGTTGATCTAACTAAGAGCCCATATTACCTTGTCTTCTCCTGTGTATTGAATGCTTGCAGATTCTAGCTTAGTCCAATGCACGTGCACTATTATTATTATCCATGCCGTTCAGTCGTGCAAGTGAAAGGCAATAATGACGATATATGATGGACTGATTGAGATGAGAAAAGCTGGTATGAACTCGACCTATCTTGTTATTTTGTAAATATGATTAGTTCATCGTTCCTGATTCAGCCTATTATGAATGAAACATGTTTGCAATGACAATTAGAGATTATAGTTGCTCATACCATGCTTAATTTTCTAGAAGTTTATAATGGTTTACCTTGCGTGCCAACATGCTATTAAAATGGTTGTGATGTGGTATGATAGGGTGGTATCCTCCTTTGAACGATTCGAGTGGCTTGACTTGGCACATGTTCACACATGTAGTTGAAACAAAATCAACATAGCCTCCACAATATTTATGTTCATGGTGAATTATATCCTACTCATGCTTGCACTCAGTGTTGATTAATTTTAATGCATGTTCATGACTGTTGTCGCTCTCTAGCTGGTTGCTTCCCAGTCTCTTTCTAGCCTTCACTTGTACTAAGCGGGAATACTGCTTGTGCATCCACTTCCATAAACCTCAAAAGTTATTCCATATGAGTCCACCATACCTTCCTACATGCGGTATCTACCTTCCGTTCCAAGTAAATTTGTATGTGCCAAACTCTAAACCTTCAAATGAAATTTTGTTTTGTATGCTCGAATAGCTCATGTATCAACTAGGGATGTCTATATCTTCCATGCTAGGTGGGTTATTCTCAAGAGGAGTGGACTCCGCTCCCCATTCACGAGAAAATGGCTGGTAACCGGGATGCCCAGTCCCATGCTTAAATTAAAATAATTGCAAACAAAACTCCCCCAGGATTGTTGTTAGTTGGAGGCACCCGTTGTTTCGGACAAGCCATGGATTGATGTATGTTGGTGGTAGGGGGAGTATAAAATTTACCATTCTGCTTGGGAACCGCCTATAATGTGTGTAGCATGGAAGATATCGAGATCTGTCGGTTGTTATGTTGACAATGAAAGTATACCACTCAAAATGTTATTCCTCTCTATTTCAAAATCGAGCTCTGGCACCTCTACAAATCCCTGCTTCCCTCTGAGAAGGGCCTATCTATTTACTTTTATGTTGAGTCATCACCCTCTTATTAAAAAGCACCAGTTGGAGAGCACCGCTGTCATTTGCATGTTTTACTATTAGTTTACATTGAGTATGACTGTGACTGGATCTCTTTTACCATGAATTACAATGTTTATTCAGTCCTTGAACTTCAAAGGTGCTCTGCATTTATGTTTTGCGGTCTCAGCAAGGGCTAGCGAGATGCCATCTTGTTATACCATATTATGATTGTTTTGAGAAAGCGTTGTCATCCGAGATTTACTATTATTGCTTGCTAGTTGATTATGCCATTGATATGAGTAAACATGAGACCTAAATGTTATTGTGAATATGGTTAGTTCATAATATTTGTTGAAAACTTGAATGCTGGCTTTTCATATTTACAACAACAAGATCAAACAGTGTTTGTAAAAGTTTTTCTTTATCACTTTCAGTTTGTCAACTGAATTGCTTCAGGACAAGCAAAGGTTTAAGCTTGGGGGAGTTGATACGTCTCCATCGTATCTACTTTTTCAAACACTTTTAACCTTGTTTTGGACTCTAACTTGCATGATTTGAATGGAACTAACCCGAAATGACAATGTTTTCAGCAGAATTGCCATGGTGTTATTTTTGTGCAGAAATAAAAGTTTTCGGAATGACCTGAAACTTTACAAAGAATATTTTTGGAATATATAAAAAATACTGGTGAAAGAATCAACACCAGGGGGCCCACACCCTCTCCACGAGGGTGGGGGGCGCACCCACCCCCTGGGGCGCGCCCCTGTCTCGTGGGCCCCTCTGAAGCTCCACCGACCTCAACTCCAACTCTATATATTCATGTTCGGAGAGAAAAAAATCAGGGAGAAGGATTCATCGCGTTTTATGATACAGAGCCGCCGCCAAGCCCTAATCTCTCTCGGGAGAGCTGATCTGGAGTCCGTTCGGGGCTCCGGAGAGGGGAATCTGTCGCCATCGTCATCATCAACCTTTCTCTATCACCAATTTCATGATGCTCACCACCGTGCGTGAGTAATTCCATCGTAGGCTTGCTGGACGGTGATGGGTTGGATGAGATTTATCATGTAATCGAGTTAGTTTTGTTAGGGTTTGATCCCTAGTATTCATTACGTTCTGAGATTGATGTTGCTATGATTTTGCTATGCTTAATGCTTGTCACTAGGGCCCGAGTGTCATGATTTCAGATCTGAACCTATTGTGTTTTCATGAATATATGTGAGTTCTTGATCCTATTTCGCAAGTCAATAGTCACCTACTATGTTATGATCCGGTAACCCCGAAGTGACAATAATCGGGACCACTCCCGGTGATGACTATAGTTTGAGGAGTTCATGTATTCACTAAGTGTTAATGCTTTGTTCCGGTGCTCTATTAAAAGGAGGCCTTAATATCCCTTAGTTTCTGATAGGACCCCGCTGCCACGGGAGGGTAGGACAAAAGATATCATGCAAGTTCTTTTCCATAAGCACGTATGCCTATATTCGAAAAACTTGCCTACATTACATTGATAAACTGGAGCTAGTTTTATGTCACCCTATGTTATAACTGTTGCATGAGGAATCGCATTCGACATAATAATCAATCACTGATCCATTGCCTATGAGCTTTTCACATATTGATCTTTGCATAGTTACTTTTCCGTTGCCACTGTTACAATCACTACAAAACCAATACTGTTACCTTTGCCACCGTTACCGCTACTTCCATATTATTTTGCTACTAAATACTTTGCTACAGATATTAAGTCTTTCAGGTACGGTTTAATTGACAACTCAGCTATTAATACTTGAGAATATTCTTTGGCTCCCCTTGTGTCGAATCAATAAATTTGGGTTGAATTATCTACCCTCGAAAATTGTTGTGATCCCCTATACTTGTGGGTTATCACCCCTCTACTTAGTTGCAAGCGTACAGTCTTCATGATCCGGCAGCGCTTCGCCGTCCAGAGCTAATCATTGCCAGAGAATTAGAGGGAGGAGATTAGAAGCACATGCTACTTCTTGAGCTAGCGTTGATTTTTTCCTTGAAAAGGAAAGCGTGATGCAGCAAAGTAGTGATAAGTGTTTCCCTCGGTTAAGAACCAAAGTATCAATCCAGTAGGAGGCACAGGCAAGTCTCCAATATATGCACCTGCACAAATTAACAAACACTTGCACACAACGCGAAAAAGGGTTGTCAATCCCTTCACAGTCACTTGCAAGAGTGAGATCTAATAGAGATAGATATAAAAGATAAGTAAAAAATTCTAAAAAATTAGGACAATCTAGGAAATTTGTATATCAATCTTGTGTAAAAAATTCAAGAATTTACCACGTTCCAGAAGCTCAGATCAATTCTGTTACTGGGCATAAAAGTTTTTGTTTTTCAGCAAAATCAAATCAACTATCACCATGACCATCCCAAAGGTCTTACTTGACACAAACACTAATTAAAACACTAAAACACAATTATTACAGAAGTAATATTGTGTAATTATTCAAGAATAGAAGCAAAAACAAAAAATACAAAATAAAGTTGGGTTGTTTCTCAACAAGCGCTATTGTTTAACTCCCCTAGCTAGGCATAGTGCATAGATCTAGTTATTGTAATAGAAGTGAGGGAGATCATCCCAAGCTTTCTTTGTGGTAAGCAAAAATAATCAAAGAGGCTAAATTTATTAGGGTAAGGATCTATAAGATCAAGTTTGGGACGAGGAATAGGTTCCTCTTTTGGCCCTTTGTAATTTGTATAGCAAAATTATCATTGAGTTCAGAAATTTTATCAATCAAAACATTGGTAGGGACCTTCTTTCTTAGGTTTTCATTATAAGCGGCATAATCCGGAGATTGTAATCTCATAATTTCTTTTTGATTAAAAAGAATCTCCTCTATAGGAGGACAACCACCATTAATATTATAATGAGCAAATATTTCACCGGCTTCTTTCATGATGAACCTAAACTCGTGAGCTAGAAATATAGTGGTGACACGCTTAACGAAAGGATCATGAATATTGGAAAATTCTAGCGAAAGCCTTTGTATGCATGGATGCATGTGAACAAATTGTCTTTCAAGTTCAATTATAAGCAAAGATATTGCACTTGTAAAAGGCTATTGGTTTTATTAAGAATCGACCCTCCTAGCATAGATAACGTACCCATGCAAGTAAAAAAAATCTGAAATAACCCCCTTTTCAATAATATTACCGCTACATATATAGAGATTTTTTTAGTGTGCATAATAGTAGGTTCTTCTTCATTAGGATCATTATTAACAAAATCATCAAAGCTTCCCTTAAGATTATTACTATCTTTTTCAACGACAACCTCCCCAGATTCAGACATTATGTCAAGAAACTAATCTAGCACACAAGCAAACAAAAAGCAAACGAAAAGACGAACGGAAAGAGGGCGAATAAAAAGGCAAATATTTTTTTCCTTTTCTGAAAACGTTTTAGAAGTGGGGGAGAGAAAAACGAGAGGCAAATGACAAATAATATAAGTGCAAAAGATGAGAGTTTATGATAGGTACTTGGTAGGCTTGATGTAGAACGTCACCGGTAACGGCACCAGAAATTCTTCCTACTACTTCTTGAGTTTGTGTTGATTTTCCTCTTGAAGAGGAAATGATGATGAAGCAAAGTAAAGATAAGTATTTCGCTCAGTTAAGAACCAAGGTATCAATCCAGTAGGAGGCACAAACAAATCCTCAATATATGCACCTGCACAAACTAACAAACACTTACACACAGTGGCGGGGCCACCTCCTGGCGACCCCGGGCAGCTGCTTGGGCTAGCCCAAAAAATTACTACTAAGCACTAGTGATAATCTATGGTTAGAAGAATTATTTCTTAGGGCAGGTGGCAGCTCACTCTGTCATAGTTCAGTCATGCCCGGGCTGCATTTATGGGTTGGCTCCACCACTGCTTGCACACAACGCGAAAATGGGTTGTCAATCCCTTCAAGGTCACTTGTGAATACATTCAAAGTATTCACCTGGCAAGTCATAGCAGATCTAGGAGAAGCCGTGCAAGGAGTTGATGTCGTTTGGTTCGTCAGGATCTAGGTCGTGTCCCGACAGCTTGTGGAGTGGAGTCCCGCTACTTTGTTGTTCCGCTGCCGAGTAGGAATTTCCCTTATCGTCGAGGCCCCTGAGATGTCTTCTAAATAATGTACATAAGTGTAGCCGCACCGTGTGTGCCGCTTAGCCTCAACTGTCATGTAATATCTGAACCTATGTATCCACAAGAGATCAATAAAACAAGTATCTATACCAAGTTGCTGTGTGTTATCAAAAGATTTGATCTCTATGCTGATAATGCAAGGTAAATCAGTTGCTCTAAACCGGGTGCCACAAATAAACAAAAAAAAATCAAACCAAGGACGCATCATGCAGCTCCAGCAAAGGAGCGAGGATGCGCAACAACAGACTGGCCCAGTACTGTACATACTCTCGCTTTAAGCAAGATATAAGGTTACCCGTCAAGGTTATTCTTTTTTTTAACATTAGTACAGACACAAGCGCTCATATACACGCACATACATTCACCTCTATGAACGCACGCACGCACACCCTACCTTTATGAACACCTTCGAAAGACTGAGTCGGCATATCATCTTGAGATTTACGAAATCACCGTAGGCACCTCGTCGTCGACGGAAACGTCTCCTCTCACTGAATGCGCATCGCCGAAAATCTTGAAATAAACTCAGAAATAAATGCAAGCACCAGGATTTAAACTCTGGTGGGCTAGGAATATCACAGTCCCTCTAATCATCCAACCACACATGTTGGTTCACGTCAAGGTTATTCTTCTTTAGACCTCTCGAGGCTTGTCCTATTTGGCGCGTATTCCACTGGATACATGGATACAAATCCAGTCCGTACCCCCTCCTGTGCTTTACCGTTAGGCACACTTTGGGCCGGCCCAATTAGTCCCCATCTGGTTTTGGAAAGGTTCTATAAACTGATCGGTGTTTTTAATTTTATTATTTGGTTTCTTTTCATCTTTGTTTTTCCCGTTAATTTGTCATTTTCATTTTTCCTATTAATTTTTCCTTTCCATTTTTCAATCTTCTTTTTTCTTTCTTTTAAATTTATATATTCTTTATTTTTGCAAACATCTTTTCAAATTCGTGAGAATTTTCTCAAATCAGGAATATTTGTTCGAATCATGAACTTTTTTGAATTCATAAATATTATTCATAATTTTTTTTGAACATATTTCAATTCATAAACATGTTTTACAAACTCGCAAAAAATTTCTAAACCGTTTTTTCAAATTTGTGGGCATTTTTTGAAATCATGAACGATTTTTAAAATCATCAATAATTTGAATTCGTGAATAATATTGAACATTATTCTAATTCAAAAACATTTATAAAATGGTATACATTTTTCAAGTTACTGAACATTTTATTTAAATTCTGAACATTGTTTTGAAACTCTGCACATCTTTTCGAAAGTTGTGAACATTTATTTGAACCAGCAAACATTTTCTGAATTTGTGGAACAACTTTTGGAATTCACCATCATTTTTTTCTTTTGACGAACATTTCTTTTGAACATTTTTAGAATCAACGAATTATATTGAATAAATGAAATTTTTTCATGAACATTTTTTGAGTTTTCAAACATCGGGCCAAATTTGCGAACATTGTGTAAATATGCAATAATGTTTTCAAAGGCAGGAAGAGTTTTTGATTTTCAGAACATTTTTAAAAACTGTGAACAGTTTTTGAACTTGCATTTTCTTGAAAAAATATCATGATTGTTTTGAATAGGCAAACATTTTATTATTTTTAAAATCTTTTTCTTCAAAATTCAGAATTTTGTTGAAATTTAACTTTTGTAATCTTGAATTATTTTAAGAAGAAAAAACAGATAATATAAAATACAAAAATGTAGCAAAATATAAAAACAAAAAATAATAATGAAAAGGGGAATACCGCGCCTCATGGGGTGGTATTACTTCCCGTCGACATTTTTCTCAAAAAAATCTTTATATTGACATATGTATGGGTTTCCTCCTACTCTATTTTCGTTGATCTGGATGGTTTGTGTGTTGGCTCGGTTTTGCCTACACTTGTGTGTGGTATGCGTTTTTGAAACTCGTGATCATTTTTTAACGAATGAAGACTTTTAGTATTTGGGGAACAAATTTGAAATTCATGATCATTTTTTTGTTTTGAAAAACCTTTTTTAAAATGCATGATTTTTTGTTCGAATTCATGAACATTTTCTGAAACAACGAATTTATTGAATCAATGAACTTTTCTCATGAACATTGATGAACTTTTTTTGAGTTTGCAAACATTTAGTCAAATTCACGAACGTTGTGTAAATACGAGGCCAGTTTTTTTCGAAATCATGAACATTTTTTGATTTTTGGAACATTAAAATGACCATGAACAGTTTTTGAATATGCATTTTTTAAATAAAAATCACAATTTTTTTGAATCTGCGAATATTTTAAGATTTTTTTCGAAATCCACAATTACGTTGAAATTTTAAAATTCTCTGTAATGTCGAATAATTTAAAAAAACAGAAAAATCTAAAAATAAAAAAATGGAAAAAAATCTGAGATGAAAAAAGGGGGCATCCCACCCCGCATGGGGTGGTATTCACTTCGCGTCGACATTTTTCTCAAAAAAGAAACTTTCTATCGACTATCTAGGAGTATTATCTACCCCTTGCAGAAATATCTGGTACTCCCCCCCCCCTAGGGTGCTCCCCGTGCTCCAAAAGTCGGTAGCGCATTTTTAAATGTTCAGAAAATTCTGAAAAAAATCCAGCACGTTGACACAACATCAGAGTATGTTGTAAAAAAATTTGAAACATAGCTTGACAAACATAAATGAGGGGGGGAGGGGGGGGGGTATTCACTTCGCGTCAACATTTTTCTCAAAAAAGAAACTTTCTATCGACTATCTAGGAGTATTATCTACCCCTTGCGGAAATATCTGGTACTCCCACCCCTAGGGTGCTCCCCGTGCTCCAAAACTCGGTAGCACATTTTTAAATGTTCAGAAAATTCTGAAAAAAATCCAACACGTTGACACAACATCAAAGTATGTTGTCAAAAAAAAATTGAAACATAGCTTGAGAAACATAAATGACATATTCGACAGTAAATAGTACACAACATAAGTTGGGCTTTGGATTAGGCCCATTATCACATTGATGTCCATTTTATCATTTTTGCATCTCAAGCAATGTTTCGAATTTTGATTTGAATTTTTTGGACAACATACATTGATGTTGTGTCAATGTGTTGGATTTTTTTCAGAACTTTTCAAACGTTTTAAAATGTGCTACCAAGTTTGGAGCAACGGGAGCACCCGAGGGGTGGGAGTACCAGATATTTCCTTGAGGGGTAGATAATACTTGTAGATAGTCATAAGACAGGTATAATTCTTTTGCTAAAAAAAGACAGGCATAATTCTTTCCACCGTTGCATCGAGACGCAAGCTTTGCGTTTTATATGAGCAAAAAATCCTCTGAGATTCCAAGCCGTCGCTGTCTGCCACCATGTGCATATGCAGAAGGTAGGGCTTGAGCATTCACACCCCAAGTGGTTGTATCGGGAGCCAGATTCCGAACTTGAAAGTCAGAGCGACCAAAGAGGCAGGCTGTGCGTGCCAACATTTCCTTCTTTATTTTTTTGACCGGCCGTGTCAACATTTTTTCTTAATCAAGGGAATACGAACACTTTAAGCTGGCGAAATGTTAAAAACACAAATCTTAATGCCTGCTCGGTTTCTCTCCGCTCCCGCGACTCAGCTCCCGGAGCGGAGCAGGCTGCTGCCACTTTTTACAGAGCAGCTCAAAGTGAGCTCTGCAGCTCCACGCAGTGGAGAGATTCCAAACAGGGCCTTAATCTCACCCAGGGTAGATGTGCTATGCAGAGCAGAGCAGACATGCCCCAATTGCCAACTGTGCTCGGTCTGGCCTTTGGTCTGTAAAATATGTTCCCCACTGGTTGACTAATCCTCCTATCGCCATTAAACCATTACAAGGGTGATGGATTCTCAATCAGTGAGATCAGCCAATGGGTTTTAAAAATGAAAATTAGTAAGAAGAAGCACTATAATCTGCGTTTGAAATTGGAGACTTGCACAAGTTTTATAACAACTGGACAGCAATTAGTTCAGCTTCCATGGAAATCGGCAAGAGTTCATGCACCCAAACAAGTATCTGCTCGACAAGGGCCCACGCCGCCCTCTTCGGCATAGCGAGAGAAACGCAGGTGCCAGGTGTGTAACCATCTGAACCGATTACCATGTACCCCTACAAAGCCACAAAATGAGTAAATGTTTTCTGCATTACATGATTTCATCAGTGATACCATCAATACATATAGAACATATCACATACTTTGCCAGATGTATACTATGGAAACACGACTTATTTCTTGTTTTCCAAACAGTCAAAACAGAGATGCCACCAATTGGCACAAACTTTCTCTCTTTCACAGCATAGCCCAACTCTGACAAAGATAAACAAGAGATGAAGGGACGTTAATTGTTATAGCCCCCACAAAACTCACTGAGTATCTATCCAAGGGGCAAGCAAATAATAGAAGATCTGTGGATTCATTAACTCCACAAAACTCACACGTTTCTGAGCCTTGGCAACCCCTGCTGTTAAGGTTGTGTTTAGTCCAAGTCTTATTCATCCTTAATTACCAGCCAAACACATAATTTGATTACCAGCCAAACACTGGCCGGACAGGAAAAACATAAAAACTATACAGCGGGAACTTGGAGGGGAAAATAGATCAAGAGCGGAGTTGCACATCTCCCGGTGGAGAGAGAATCAATGTTTTGGATTGAGAATATCAGGGCAAAGTAGGAAACAGATCAAAGGCCAGGTAAAAAATGGTTCAAACTCGTATTGATTCACCAAACCAACCATGTCACTTAACTCCAAACAACAGGGAAAACATGGGTACATTTTCAAGGGGACTCGTTAGCAAGGTCGTCGTCAAGCTAATCCAGAGCAGATGGCACATGCATGCTACATCAACAAGGGTTAGTCTAATCCCTAATTCACAAGTTGAACAGTATAAAACCTCCAAGTCACGTCTTCCAAAATATTCATGAATCATATACACTCAGTTTAGCATCATCGGTCTATTGACTATGCATATTCCGTCAAATTTAAAATCCTATGCCACAATTATCATTACGGAAGCTGATGCCTAAACAATTTTTTTTCTCAGTATCATTACGTTTTGCCTTGTCACCATGCTGACGAACAGCTGCACAGCTAGCATTAGGCTCAACCGCTCAACCTCCGAGTTCCACTGTCATCAGATTAAACCGCTAGCGCTATATATCTGAGGGGGCTAGACACCATGTCTTTCACCAGAGTTGAGACTCGAGGTGCTATTTCCTGTAGACAACGAGCAAATGGTGCATCCAGAGCAAAGCAATGATGATAACCTCATGCTGGACCTGCGCAAGTACATCCTGGTGATGGCCATCCTGGCGGCGACGGTGACCTATGTCGCTGGGCTCAACCCGCCTGGAGGAGTCTGGCTGAGCAGCAAGGACGGCTACCTCATCGGCAACCAGATTCTTGTGGTGACGGACCACCCCCGGTACAACGCCTTCTTCTACAGCAACGGGGCCGCATTCATGGCGTCGGTCGTGGTAATCCTCCTCCTCCTCCTCGTGGAGCAGAGGGAGAATGCCGAAAAAGGCTCCTCGCCCCGCTTTATAGATAAAGCAATAACCACGCGGTGGTGGCAGAATCCCAAGCCGCTCATCCTCCTCGCGCTGAGGGTGGTCATGGCGCTGGACATGCTCGCGCTCATGGTGGCATACGCTGCAGGGGCCAGCCGTGGAATGGTCACAACTGTCTTCTCCTCCGTGCTGGTATCTGTTGTCTCCATCTATGCTGTGTTTCATATGATCAAGTATATCAGCGCAGGAAAACTGGAAGAAAATGCTGAAGCCAGTGGCGAGGATAAAAAACTTGAGCGGGCACGTCAGATTATGATGTTGTTTGCAATTTTTGCGGCAACAATAACCTACACGGCGGGGATGAGCCCCCCAGGTGGCTTCTGGCCGGATACCCAGGACAGCCACCGTGCCGGTGACCCGGTCCTGCTAGATGACCACTCACGCCGGTTTGTGGCCTTCTTCGTCTGCAACACCTTTGCATTCATCACATCCCTAGCTGCCATCATGCTACTTACAACCGTCACCAGCAAGCTCGAGGAGGGCTCTTACAAGAAGTGGTGCCACCATGCGCCATACGTGTGCGTAAACGTGGCATTGCTTGGCCTTTTCGTGGCCTACGCCATTGGGAGCTGCAGGAAGACTCGCTCTACCGTCTACTTATTCAGTCTGGTTCTCCCGGTTCTCATATACACCGTTCTCCAGTTCATGATCCAGAAATTCCTGGAGCAAATAAAAAGGTACCTGCCTGAATCAATTACTAGCTAGTATTACTATGGGTGTGTGTTCAATCGGCTTAATTATCTCATGATAAGAATTTCTCCAATCTGTATTGCAGACTTCTAGCATCATGTTTGATCGAGAACAATCTAAGATCATGCTGGGGCAGGAATGACAATGACCATGAGAAAGACAACCGGCTGAAGAAGGCCCATTCTCTCGTACTGCTACTTGCAACCCTTGCCACGACCATCACCTACCAAGCGGGGATGAACCCACCGGGTGGCTTCTGGCCCGACAACCGTGACGGGCACAAGGGAGGTGACCCGGTACTTGTAACCACGCATGCTAGACGCTACAGGGTGTTCTTCTACTGCAACTCGGTCGCCCTTGTGACTTCCGTAGTTGTCATCGTCATGGTCCTGAGCAAGCATGTGACATCAAGCGTCGTCCACAAGCGACACGCCCTGGAGGCTGCCATGATACTAGACCTGCTCAGCCTCATGGCTGCGTATGCAGTCGGCTGTTGCCGGGATGTAACCACCTCCCTCCACGTCATCGCTCTGGCTGGTGCAGTATTGGTCTACGTGGTGATCCACATCGTCTTCTTCACGCTAGATCCTAAGGTCAGGCCGGAGGAGGAGATGAACAAGAAACGCAAGCTGCTGCTGCTGCTAGCCATCTTGGCCGCAACCATCACTTACCAAGCTGGGTTGACCCCACCTGGCGGCTTTTGGGGTGAGGACGACGGGTTTGGTCATAGAGCAGGTTATCCTGTCCTCTTGAGTAACTACCCTCGCCGTTACACAACGTTCTTCTACTGCAACGCCACGAGCTTTATGGCATCCATAGCCATGATCATCCTCCTTGTGAATCCGAACCTGTACACACCCGGCATAAATTGTTATGCACTCTATGTGTGTGCTCTGGCGGGCTTATTTGGCCTCGTGGGTGCCTATGTCGCAGGAAGCTCCCGGCATGTGCGGACATCCATCATTGTGGTTGCATTGGTTGCTGTGGTGTTCGTGTTTGTCATCTTACTGCTTATAGTGCTGAAGCAGAATAAAGATCCCAAGCCTACAAAGAGCCAGGTAGATGAAAAGGGCACAGAAGAAAAAAATATCCAGGAAGATGGAAAGGGTACAGAGGAAAAAATGATCCAGGAAGTTGAAAAGGGTACAGAAGAAAAAAATATCCAGGAAGATGAAGAGGGTACAGAAGAAAAAAAGATCCGGGAAGTTGAAGAGGGTACAGAAGAAAAAAAGATCCAGGAAGATGAAGAGGGTACAGAAGAAAAAAAGATCCAGGAAGATGAAGAGGGTACAGAAGAAAACAAGATCCAGGAAGTTGAAAAAGGTACAGAAGAAAAAAAGACTCAGGAAGAAAAAAAGCGTACTATTAAAGAAAAAAAAGAATACACCAAGGGAAAGTATTTGATGCTGGTGGGCATCTTAGTGGCGAGTGTCACCTATCAGGCCGGCCTTACTCCACCCGGCGGAGTGTGGCCGGACAGCAGCAATGGGCACACGGCTGGCGACTCGGTCCTGCATGACAGCAACAAGCACCGGTACCGTTTTTTTTTCTACAGCAACTCCATTTCCTTCCTAGCGTCGGCCATCGTCATCCTCCTACTCCTGCTGGACAAGCCACTGTTTTCGGAGAAGGGACTCCTAGGCATGAAGAGCAAGGAGCTGCTCCGAGTAGCGCAGTCTTCGGTTGTGCTGGCCTTGCTTGGCCTCCTTTGGGCATATGCCTCTGGCTGCAGCCGCGAGTGGGAGACATTTGGTTACATTGGCGCACTTGCCTTTGCCGTGCTGCTCTACATTGCCATCCATGTGGTACTATCGTGCCGTGACAAGAAAGACGAGTCTCCTGCCAAGCAATGCAATTGCAAATGCATATGTAAAGCCGGTGGAGGAGCACTGGAGGGAACTAAAGTTGGGGCTAACAATGTTTAGGGATCTTCTGCTCACATGTGTATCTCCTTTGTATGTACCTATGTGCTGAGTTGTTAATTGTTACTTCCCAAAAGCTTCTCTGTAACATTTTGGAATTGATCTTCTCGTTCAGATCCAAAATTCAGAATTTCTATCCTCGGGAAAAAGAGGACAAAAGAAAACTAACACCACGAAAGATACATACAGTTGTAATATGGTCTTTGAGTGAATAAAAAAATACATCAGTAGTGCAACCTGCGTGTAGTGCCCACATGCTGTGGACAAGACAACTGGAGCAAATATATCTGGTGCTTCATCAAGTATCAATTCCAGTCTGTAATGTAGGGCTACTCATAACAGTGGTGTATCTAGGAAATAACGATGGATTTGCATTCTTGTTAACCATAGATTCTCAAGGACATGTTTATGCAAATTCTTCACAAATATTTGTGACAAAAGGCAACTAGACACGCACCTGGAGCCTTTCTAGGCATCATTCCAACCCAGCCAATCCAAAACTCACCAGCTTACCTATCCAATGGCACCCGACCCTGCAAACATAGCATTAAAACCTATGTAGTATCACAAGGACAATTCGGCGATGACCAACCTTGCAGTCGCACAAGGCCATTTTGTTGAAAATGATCTGGGCGACCTCCACAGGGGTGGTATCTCAATTCATAGACCAGCCTGCATCCAAGCACTCCTGAATATATAATTATACATTAGCATGAATGCATGATGTTACATTGTACTGCAACTTAGACAAGACAGTTAAATCATAAGTGTTGGAATAAATGTTTTAGTCACCTTATATTCAGAGAGGAAATGTTAACATCCAGTAGCTGGTGCAAGTTGCAATTGAAAAAAAAAGTTACTAGTAAGAGACATGCCCACATATTTAGTTGACTTGAGAATCGGATCACAAAGTCTATATGACATGTTTGCAAACTAGTCCTCTGTCTTATGGACACCAAGTCAAGTCTGTATAGAAAAAAAATATCAAGCCCACTATCTTTCTGTTTACATAGCCAGTACACCACTTTCAAGTTTCCAGTTCACGTTGACATATAAATTACTATGCAAGTTCATCTCTGATCTTACATACTCCCTCCGTCCCAAAATAAGTGACTCAACTTTGTACTAACTTTAGTACAAAGTTGAGTCACTTATTTTGGGACGGAGGGAGCACAATGTTAGGAACTAAACCCTTGCACATTACTTGGCTCATAGTCCGATGTCTGTTAATTACAAACAACTTGAAAGGAGGTGTATGAAGAGAAGATAAGACCTCATGTTTTAATCAACAGAATTCAACAAAGTGTGGTAATGTCAGAGCTCCACTTATTCTGACATGCAAATATCCAGAACTGCGATGGCCAAGCAGGGCAACTATATATCAACGGGAAAGAGATAAAAGCGCTTAAAATTACATCCTTGATAGTGTAAGGAACCTCTTTCCCTGCACTGTCAAGTAAATGGAGCCTGAGAATCCAGTTGAAAGCAAAAGGAATACAACTTTAGGAAGTACCTCCTGCTGCTGGCCACTTTGGTTGCTTCCATGATGTCTGTCGCAGGATTCAACTCGCCAGGGGGAGTACGGCATCAGAAGCCACAGAGCCACTGACAATGCCATCTACGTGTGCAGTCTCGGTGGTGTCATTCTTGAATACATTTTCTTCCACGTGGTGTTTCATGGGTGTGCCATGGAAGTTGAAGTGACTCAGACCAACAGCAGGTACTGAACGCATAATTCTTCTGCTTCCTAAGATTCCTTTTCATTCTTCATGACTCAACTGATCAAGCATGTTTATCTGAAAAACAGAATGCAGCTTCTGTACTGCCCTTGGAAACTCCGAGCCTAATATCCTTTTCCTTCTCCTATTGTTCCTTTGAAGGACGTAAACTCTAAGAAATTGACCAAGTGATTTACGTATGGAATACAGTCTTGCAGATACACTTAATGGCTTCGAAATTTGAGTTATAGCTGGGGACCGGATTCCTGTAAAGGGCTCATGACTTTGTGCCTACCTATCCTACTGATGGATAAGTCTGTGTACTAGGGTCGTTGTGGGGCTGCAGCACATGGTCCTTGTGGCAGTTAGGATAGAGTTCCTGACCATCAAGGACTGGCAGTTAGGATAGCATCTTAGACTGGCATCTCAGCAGCATCTCAGCATATGCTTGGCTGGCTAGCAGCCTATAAGTATGTAACCCCAACCCCTCAGGTTGGCATGGCATTGTGTGAGAAATAAACCAACGAAAATTGTCCCAACTCTCCTAGTGTCATCCACAACTATCAATGCTCAGGTTCAAAGGTCTAACAAGTGGTATCAGAGCCTCGTTATCTTGTACCCTGAGCATTTCCTGTGAGCAGCCCAAGTCGGTAGCAGCAGCTGCTCCGTCTGCCTCTGGTTACCTTCCTCCCCCCGGACTGTCGAGCAGCAGTTCGTCTTCAACATCCTCCTCTTCACGGAACAGCCCCCTGCAGCGAGCCATGTCTGCAGGTCGCTCTCAGCACACGGCTACCTCGAGTATGCGGCGCCGGCAGGAGGCCGAGCGCGCCGTGGCAGAGGAGCGTGAGCGAGCAGCTGTAGCAGCAGCTGCTGCGGCAGCAAGGGTGTCGAGGCTGGCTGCAGCGGAGCTAGCAACAGCCAGAGCGGAGGTAGAAGCAGCCAGGGCGGAGGTAGAAGCAGCAGCAGCAGCAGACGCAGCACGTGAGGCTACGGCGGATGCCAAAGCACTCCGCGGCGGCTCCGGCAGCTCCAACAGCTCCGCGCCTGCGGACGACGGCGCTGACGCAGACCGCGCCAGAATGGCGCAAGAGCGGACGACGCAGCGGGCAGCCGAGCACGCCCGCGCTCCAGGTGGAGGTGCGCACCGCGACGGCGGCTGCAACGACCAGGACCGCGGCCTCTACGAGGTCCGGACTGTGGTCAGGGACGTTGGTCCCAGTGCTGGGTGGCCTACCCTCACTAAAACCAACTACATCGAGTGGGCCGGGATCATGAAGGTCAGGCTCCAGGTGCGGTGCATGTGGGAGGCAGTCCAGGACAGCAACGTCGACCACCAAGAGGACCGACGGGTGCTGGACGCCCTCATCGTCGCAGTCCCGCCCGAGATGCAGTTCTCGCTTTCCAGCAAGCGGACTGCCAAGGAAGCTTGGGACGCCATCGCCGCGGCACGCATCGGCAGCGACCGTGCTCGCAAGTCCACTCTGTAGGCACTTCGTAAGGAGTGGGAGAGCCTGGCTTTCAAGCCAGGTGAGGACGTTGATGACTTTGCTCTCCGTCTCAACACTCTGCTGCAGAAGTTGGTGAAGTTTGGTGATGCCACCTACACCGAGGAGAGAGCTGTCGAGAAGCTTTTTCGGTGCATCCCCGAGAAGTACAAGCAGATGGCTCAGTCGATCGAGTCTTTGCTGGACCTCTCCACGATGACAATCGAGGAGGCGATAGGTGCCTCAAGGTCGTCGACACCGACGAGCCACAGCCTTCCTCGGGGCCCATCACCACCGGCGGGAAGCTGCTCCTAACTCGGGAGCCGTGGGATGCCAGCCTTGGTGACAGGAAGAAGGGGGAGCCTTCTTCCACGACGGGCGGCCGCAAGCGTGGCAAGCAGCGTAAGACGCGAAGAGGCCCCCCGGGCAGGGCACAAGGACGTGCCGAAGGGGACGCCCGCAGAGGCGCCAAGGACGGCGCCGCTGGCAAGCCCAAGCCGGCACAAGACAACAGCTGCCACAACTGTGGCAGGTTTGGCCATTGGGCCAATGAGTGTCGGCAACCACGACAAGGCTAGGCTCACGTCGCACAGGCGAAGGAGGAGGAGACGGCTCTGTTCATGGCGCATGCAAGCATTGAGCTATCTTCAGCGACACCAGTCGCAAAAGCTCTCATCCATCTCAACGAGCCAAAGGCGCACGCTCTTCTCGGCGACGCCTCCGGGAAGGACAAGACTACGGGGTGGTGCCTTGACACCGGCGCCACCCACCACATGACCGGTCGAAGGGAATTCTTCGCTGAGCTCGATTCTGATGCGCGAGGCTCCGTCAAGTTTGGGGATGCCTCCGCTGTGGAAATTAAGGGCGTCGGCTCCGTCATCTTCACCACCAAGACGGGAGAGCACCGGCTGCTCACCGGTGTCTACTACATCCCGCGCTAAGGAACTCCATCATCAGCTTGGGACAGCTGGATGAGAATGGCTCACGCGTGCTGATTGAGCATGGGGTCCTACGCATCTGGGATCGCCAGGGTCGCCTTCTCGCCAAGGTACTCAGAGGTGGAAATCGACTCTACATCCTTGATGTGCAGGTGGCACAACCGGTCTGTCTCGCTGTCCGTCGGGACGACGAGGCGTGGCAATGGCATGAGCGCTTTGGGCATCTTCATTTTGAGGCCCTGAAGCGTCTAAGTGCCAAGGAGATGGTACGAGGCCTGCCATGCCTCGACCATGTGGAGCAGTTCTGCGACATCTGCGTACTGACGAAGCAGAAACGACTCCCTTTTCCCCAACAGGCAAGTTTTCGGGCCAAGGAGAAGCTGGAGCTCGTGCACGGAGACTTGTGCGGCCCGGTGACGCCAGCCACACCAGGAGGTAGACGCTACTTCCTGCTGCTCGTCAACGATCTCTCTCGCTACATGTGGGCGATGATTCTCGGCAGCAAGGGAGAAGCGGCGGACGCCATCAGGCGCGCGCAGGCTGGTGTGGAGGCGGAGAGCGGCCGCAAATTGCGCGTGTTGCGCACTGACAACGGCGGCGAATTCACGGTGGCTGAATTCGCGTCGTACTGCGCCGATGAGGGCATCCAGCGCCACTACTCCGCGCCGTACAGCCCGCAACAAAACGGAGTCGTCGAGCGGCGCAACCAGACGGTTGTGGGGATGGCTCGGGCTCTCCTCAAGCAGCGAGGGATGCCGGCTGTTTTCTGGGGAGAGGCGGTGCTGACGGCCGTCTACATCCTCAACCGCTCGCCTACTAAGGCACTCGACGGCAGGACACCGTATGAGGCCTGGCATGGGCGGAAGCCGGCGGTCTCCCATTTGCGGGTCTTTGGCTGTCTTGCGTTTGCTAAGGAGCTTGGCCACATCGGCAAGCTCGACGACAGGAGCACACTGGGAGTCTTCACCAGCTACGCGGAGGGCTCAAAGGCCTACCGCATCCTCGACCCAAAGACACAGCGTGTGCGCACGACGCGAGACGTCGTGTTCAACGAAGGGCGAGGGTGGCAATGGGACAAGGCGGTGGACGACGGCGCGACGCCGACGTATGACGACTTCATTGTCGAGTACACTCACTTCAAGGAAGCCGGGGGAGCAAGCAGCTCCTCTCCGCCGGGCACGTCTACCCCGGCCCCCAAAACTACATAGACTCCGATGCCCGCTACGCCGACGACACCACAACTGGCGATGCCGCATACTCCAGCCCCGGCAGTCATCACTCCGGGTTCGTCTTCATCAGCACCAGCTCACGCAGAGCACAACCCGATGAAGTTCGCTTCCCCGCTCACTCACGACGAGGAGCGGGTCGACGCGTATTATGGAGGCGAGCAGCTGCGGTATCGCAGGATGGATGATCTACTCGGCGACGAGCCGGTGCCGGGACTGATGCCACGTGACCTGGAGGCGCAGCTACAACTCGCGTGTGAGGACGGCAAACCACGGTCCTTTGCAGAGGTTGAGAGAGATGCGGCATGGCGCGCCGCGATGCAGTTGGAGATGGATGCAGTTGAGCAAAACTGCACCTGGGAGCTCGCTGATCTCTCTCGTGGACATCATGCAATCACCCTTAAGTGGGTGCTCAAGCTGAAGAGGGATGGAGCCGGCGCCATCATCAAGCACAAGGCTCGCCTGGTGGCCCGAGGCTTCTTGCAGCAGGAAGGAGTCGACTTCAACGACGCCTTCGCTCCTGTGGCACGGATGGAGTCCGTGCGACTTCTCCTTGCGCTGGCTGCCCAGGAGGGCTGGCATGTCCATCACATGGATGTCAAGTCGGCATTCCTCAACGGTGACTTAAAGGAGGAAGTCTACGTGCATCAGCCACCGGGTTTTACGATTCCCGGCCAGGAGGGCAAGGTACTCCGCCTGCACAAGGCCCTCTATGGCCTACGGCAAGCACCTAGGGCGTGGAACGCCAAGCTGGACTCCACGCTAAAGAAGATGGGCTTCGAGCAAAGCCCGCATGAGGCTGCCGTCTACCGACGGGGCAGTGGAGGAAATGCCTTGCTGGTGGGCGTCTATGTTGATGACTTGGTGATCACCGGCACCAAAGATGCAGAAGTGGCGGCGTTCAAGGAAGACATGAAGGCCACCTTCCACATGAGTGACCTTGGGCTCCTCTCCTTCTATCTAGGGATTGAGGTGCACCAGGACCACTCCGGGATCGCGCTTCGACAGTCCACCTACGCCAAGCGCATTGTTGAGCTAGCTGGGCTCACCGACTGCCATCCAGCTCTCACTCCAATGGAGGAGAGGCTGAAACTGAGCCGCGACAGCACGACGAAGGAAGTGGATGCTACACAGTACCGACGCCTTGTGGGGAGCCTTCGCTACCTCACCCACACACGGCCGGACTTTGCATTCTCCGTCGGCTATGTCAGTCGGTTCATGGAGCGACCGACGTCGGAACACCAGCAGGCAGTGAAGAGGATCGTCCGCTACATAGCAGGGACCCTCGACCACGGCCTCCACTACCCTAGGTGTCCGGGGGCGGCACACTTTGTCGGGTACAGCGACAGCGACCACGCCGGCGACATCGACACCAGCAAGAGCACGAGCGGGATCCTCTTCTTCCTCGGCAAGTGTCTCGTGAGCTGGCAATCAGTCAAGCAGCAGGTGGTGGCCCTGTCCAGCTGTGAGGCTGAGTACATAGCGGCCTCCACCGCCTGCACTCAGGCGCTCTGGCTCGCTCGACTTCTTGGTGATCTTCTCGTTCAAGACACCAGAACGGTGCAGCTCCTGGTGGACAGCAAGTCCGCTCTGGCCCTGGCAAAGAACCCCGTGTTCCACGAACGGAGCAAGCACATCCGACTGAGGTATCACTTCAAACGCAGCTGTGTGGAAGAAGGGAGCATCGAGGCGAGCTACATCAACACCACGGACCAGCTCGCAGACCTGCTCACCAAGCCTCTTGGGAGGGTCAAGTTCCTCGAGCTTTGCTCCAGGATCGGGATGATTCAACTCTCCCACAAGACAACGTACAAGACTTAGGGGGAGAATGATGGATAAGTCTGTGTACTAGGGTTGTTGTGGGGCTGCAGCACATGGTCCTTGTGGCAGTTAGGATAGAGTTCCTGACCATCAAGGACTGGCAGTTAGGATAGCATCTTAGACTGGCATCTTAGCAGCATCTCAGCATATGCTTGGCTGGCTAGCAGCCTATAAGTATGTATCCCCAACCCCTCAGGTTGGCATGGCATTGTGTGAGAAATAAACCAACGAAAATTGTCCCAACTCTCCTAGTGTCATCCACAACTATCAATGCTCAGGTTCAAAGGTCTAACACCTATGTAAGAGTGGGCGGCCTAAACAGGTGGAAGATCCTCAGGTGGAACAGAAACCGACATAGAATATGATCCTAGTGCAGTTTACATTTTCACGGTGTTTACTAAAATGTAGGAACAGATAGATGAAGTTCAAGCAACACACCCAATCTGGCATCATAATGTCCATAGTATAACATACTATAAAGTGGGAGCTATAGAACAGGAGGCACACCTGGAATTACGTCTGGACATTGCAGAGAACTTCAGAGAAAGCATCGCCCCAGCTGCAGTGCCTGACGTGCTGGGCGGGAGGAAAAGACACGAGATGGCCGTTCTCAGGATTTGCCGGTTTCTTGCAGGCATTTCGTCGAGCACCTGTCCTGCATCCGCACGGGGGCATTTAGCCGAGCAACAGCCGGCCATTCCGACGGGGGCATTTCTTCAAACATCATCGGTGCGCTCTTTGAGTGGAGCTCGGCCTGCTTCAGTCACCTCCTGCGGCTTCTCGCAGCCCCGGCCGCCGCTTGTCTCCCATAATATAGTGCATCAGCACCGGCGGACTTGGCGCTGCGATATGGCAAGGAACTCCGACCTTGATTCAGGCAGTAAATTACGCCATGAGAGCGAGCAGGTCCACCGCAGGAATCCACTCCTCATGATCGCAAGCTGCATGTGGCAGATTGGGTTCGCGATTGCTGCGGCAACTCCAACTGTACTAGACTCTGCAAGCGGACGAGACATATGACACCCATAGGGCTGCAGAGTCTACCGTTCCACCATTATACAGTTAATAATAGAACAATGTCCGTGCGTTGTAATGAGATATAAATATTCTATTACATTAACTTATGATTTACATATCAACAATAATATATTTGTGTAAATAAATGTTCATCAAATACTACCTGTAAATTATCTTATATTTTGATTAAAAGTTTGATAAATAAAATAAAATGGAATTTGGTTCAGAAAGTAAGTAATTAAGGTGATTGATTATCATATACATGTAAGCTTGGACGAAGGGGTGGTGGGAAGAAAGTTGAAATGGGAACATTACATTCTTTTTAGGGTGTGTCTAGGTCTCAGTCGACTGAAACTTAATCAAGTCTAAGTCAAGTGATATAACACGTAAGAAAGATAAAGAAAAAACTGAGAAGAAAAATTTATACAAATCTTAATGTAAGATCCTACAAATATAGCATCGACTGAGACTTAGCAACCCTCTTCTTTTTAAGTAGTAGAGATAGAGATATAGTTATGCCTTAGGGCAACTTCAACAAACGGATCCATAGGTGCACCCAACGCGCTGCTGCATTTCAACTTTTTTTTTTCTAATTTTCATTTAAAACAGGGAAATTTTACGATGCATTATAATATACCAGAGCACGTGTATTATATGGGCGATCTAACGGATGAGAATAACTGGGTCTTTTTTAGTCTAAGGGTATTTTCGGCCTAAATTTTTTTGTACCTTTAATCGGCCCAATTAGGTTCAGGGGTATTATCGTCCCAAATTTTTCGATTAAATTAATTGCATTAATAAAGCACTTCATTACAGAGGTCCAATCATCGTGCATACTCTTTTGAATTTCGGTTCGAACGGTTCGTCCTCTCTCCTCCTCTCGAGCCCTAACCTCGGGTGCCGCCGATCGCCTTCGGCGCCCTCGATCGCCGCCGATCGCACCCGCCATGTCTACCCCTCCTGCTCCTACTCCCCCTCCCCCTCCATCGCAAGTCACCCCACGAGCCGCTAATCACTCCTTCCCCGAGCGCCCGCCACCTTCCCCGACCTGAGAGGCCACATCATCCTCACCGACGTGCATCAACTTTTTCACGCCGGATCTTCGCTGTAAGTGCCTAGCCATCTCAAATCTTTTCTGGTCCCTTCTGCATATAGCACCAATAGGGGTCGAATTTGATTCGAGTTTAGGATATGTCATGTGAGGTTTAGGGTTTATCGTTTCAGAAAGTTGTGACGAGATTTCGATCGGATTTGGTTAGGGTTTAGGATATGTCATGTGAGGATTAAGGTTTATGTTTTTAGAAAGTTGTGAAGAGATTACGATTGAAAGGAAGTGTAAGTCGGATGTAGCTAGGACATATTGAAGGACTTAGTTAGGGTTATGTGGCATGAGAAAGTTGTCAGCAGATTTGGATTCAAAGAAAGTTATTTTGGATTTAGTTAGGAGATACTTTTGAATTGAGTTTCGAGATATTTTGGATTTAGTTACGAGATAATTATTTTGTATGGAGTTTGGACTTATTTTGGATTTAGTTAGGAGATAATTTGGATTTAGTTAGGAGATACTTTTGGATTTTGTTAGGAGATAATTTTGATTTAGTTAGGACATAATTTTGAATGGAGTTTGGAGATAATTGATCTATCAGGGTGGATCTATCAAGGCATTTGAAGGACTCGTTGACTTTGGATTTAGTTAGGAGATCATCAGTTAGAGCTAGTACAATCAATTACAAATTTTTGGATTTAGTGAGGGCATATTTACTTACAGCTTTTCAAGGATTGAGTTAGGTACATGAATCCGATATGAAAAATTAAATCAATTATTTAAGCAGAGTAGTGCATAATTTCGGTAACGTATGCTATCCATCCGTAACATTGACTATCTGTTTTCGCTGGCAGCATAACAACATGGATGATAAAGGCAACGATGGCAAAAACTTGGGTGATACAGGCAAGGATGACAAGGACATGGGTCATAGAGGCAACGAAGGCAAAGGCATGGATGATAAGGACAATGATTTCGTATCCATGGACCCCAAAGGAATGGATGGTATGTGCATGGATGATAAGGATAATGAGGATGCAGACAAGGATGGCATAGACATGGATGATGTAGACATGCAAGGTAAAGGAATTGATAATAAAGGCATGGCTGGTTCAGACCTGAATGAGTGTATGGAATACTTAGAGATTGTGAAGAAGACTTTCAGTACTGAGGAAGAAGTCTACATGTTCTACGTAGGCTATGCGAGAAAAAAGGGTTTGGTGTTAGAAAGGATGATCTGAAGTACAGGGGTCCGGGTCCGAAACAAAATGCATACAGAAGGACATACAAGTGCTGCAAACAAGGATGGCGGGCCCTTAAGCACTTTAATAGAGCTGAAAGAAAAAGAACACCGAGGGGTCTTTCTCGGTGTGGGTGTCCCGCTCTTTTTCAGGTTGAGCTACAAGATAGCAATGGCCTCTGGTTCGTCAAGAATTTTGTGGACAAGCATAACCATCTGTTTGTCCCTGCTGGCCTGACTCCCTACTTGTGACGCCCTCGATTCAATCACACGCAAATGTGTACGATCAAGATTAAAGACTCACGGGAAGATATCACAACACAACTCTAGATACAAATTAAAATAATACAAGCTTTATATTACAAGCCAGGGGCCTAGAGGGCTCGAATACATAAGCTCGAAAACACAAGAGTCAGCGGAAGCAACAATATCTGAGTACAGACATAAGTTAAACAAGTTTGCCTTAAGAAGGCTAGCACAAAGGCAACATCGATCGAAAAGGCAAGGCCTCCTGCCTGGGAGCCTCCTAACTACTCCTAGTCGTCTGCGGTCTTCACGTAGTAGTAGGCATCCTTCGGGTAGTAGTAGTCATCAGTGGCGTCATCTGGCTCCTGGGATCCGTCATCTGGTTGCAACAATCCGGTATGGGGGGAAAAGAAGTAGCAAAGCAACCGTGAGTACTTATCCAAAGTACTCGCAAGACTTACATCGGATCTAAGCTAAGTATGCATCTGTATCAAAGGAATGGGTTGTATCTGTGGACTAAACTGCAGAATGCCAGAAGGGAAGGGGAAAGCCTAGCCTATCGAAGACTAGCATCTTCTGGAAACCATCATCTTGCAACAACAGGAGGGAGTAGAGTAGCATAAAGTAAAGTAGTAGTAGTGTTATCAACCTCGGCCAGAGATCCTTTCTTGAGTCCCTGCGAGAAAGCAATCCCAGAGCCATACTATCCAGTTCTCATCTCCATTTCTCATATCCATTTCTCATATCCATTTCTCATATCAGGTATCAGTTCTAGTTGTATCGATCGGGATACAACTCCAAGTGTCCGTTACCGTAGGACAGGCTATCGATAGATGTTTTCTTCCCTGCAGGGGTGCACCAACTTACCCACCACGCTCGATTAACTCCGGCCGGACACACTTTCCTGGGTCATGTCCGGCCTCGGCCAAACAATACGCCGCAACCCGACCTAGGCTTAATAGAGAGGCCAGCACGCCGGACTAAACCTATGCCCCCAGGGGTCATGGGCCATCTCCCCGGGAACTCCTGCACGTTGCGTACGCGGCCGGTGAGCAGACCTAGCTACCTCCTTCAACAAGGCAGGTGCTTTACCAGTCCAACCCGGCGCGCGCCGCTCAGTCGCTGACGTCTATTAAGCTTCGGCTGATGTATACGACGCAGAACGCCCATACTATGCCCACGTGATGGTTAGTGCTATCAGGCCAGAGGCCCCTCGGATCAAATATCCAAATCGTAGTGGATTAGGAACGCGCGGTAACGAGCAGAGACTCACGATCGATGTGACCCCGTCGCCCCGTCTCGAGTACTTGCGGCAAGGGCTAAGAATGCCCGGCCACGCCTCGTAAGTATCTCGCGGGCACCTTCCAGGTCAACCCACTCCACATCACTCGCATTAAGCTCGCGCGGGTACCCCTCAGGGTCGACCCGTCTTTAGTAACATGGCTCAGTGTAAATTCATAGTAACCATAGTAACTTTGTGTCTAACACCAAGGGGAAAACCCGAGGAATCACCCCCGGTGAATCCCACTCGATGTTATCATCAAGGTGAACGTAAGAGGATCCACCCTCGAGGTTCACACTTGAGGGGTTGCACGACAGAGCGGTAACGGAAGTGGTTACGGAGGAAATCACCCTCGATGACCTCGACCATATAGCTACACTACAGAGATCTCATCAGGAGTGATGTATGAGCACTCGATAGTAACTCTGTAGTGTCGTACAACTAGGGGGGGTGATGTGCAGTGTCGGGGCCTGGATGTCGATCACGTTGATCGAGTCATCGAACATAAAGCGAGGCAACTGGGACAAGGTGGGGGTCACTAATGGATCACTAACCAACCTATACTAAGCAGTTTAGGATAAGCAGGTAAGGTATGAAAGCAGGTAACAACAACAGGCTATGCATCAGAGTAGGATCATACAGAAAGCAGTAGCAGTTCTAATGCAAGCATGAGAGGAAATAAATGGGCGATATCGGAATGCTCAAGGGGGGTTTGCTTGCCTGGTTGCTCAGACAAGAAGGAGGGGTCGTCGGTGATGTAGTCGATCACAGCGGCATCATCAGTCTCGGGGTCTACCGGAGAGAAGAGGGGGAAGAAACAGTAAATACAGAGCAATCAATGCATCACAAGGCATAACATGACGACGGGCAGAGCTAGGGTTGCCCTAACGTAGTACTACACGTTGCAGACGGAGGGGATAAACATCCGAGGATGGATTCCCGGTGTTAGGCGGATTCCGGACAAAGGAAAAGAGGGGGAAAGTTCCAAGTTCATCATGCTAGGGGCATGTGACAGATGAACGGGCAGCGTATTCGGATTCGTTGGATTTTCTGAGCAACTTTCATATAGAAAACATTTTCACACGAGCTATGGTTTAAAAGTTACAGATTTTCGAAGTTTAAACCAATTTCTGAATTATTTTAAAAGCAGAAAAGGTTTATTGCGTCAGCGGTGATGTCAGCACTGCGTCAGCTCTGCTGACCAGTCAAACTGACAGGTGGGACCCACCTGTCAGCCTCTCTGTCTAACAGAGGCTTAACTAAACTAACATGGTTAGTTAGGGGGCGTGGGCCCCAGCAGTCAGTGACTAGTTAGTACTAATTAACTAACTAATTTAACTAATGTTTTAATTAATCGTTTTATTTATTTTAAGAAAACGTTTTACTTGCGGGACCCACATGTCAGCGAGCCAGAGCTGCCACGTGGGCAGTTGACTTGGTCAACTGGGCCCGCGGGGCCCAGCGGTCAGCGGCCCAGTGCGTGGGGCCCACGGCCACGCTGGCGCCACGTCGGACGCGTCGCCAGAGACAACTCCGGTGACCAAAAACGCGGCGAAGCTCGCCGGACTTGGCCAGAAAATCACTACGGTGCTCTGTTCGGGGCGTGCTTAGGCTCATTCGAACGAGCGTTCAACACCGCAACCATCTACGGGAGCAGTGCGGCCGTAAACGGTGGGAAGCTATGGCGGTGAGCGGCGGAGCGGACGCCGGAGTCCGGCCCTCGCGCAAACTACGGCTAGAGGGCACGGCAGGACTACTAGGGAGGCTCTACGAGGTCCTGGCGAGTCCCAGAGCACGGTGGCGAGGTCGGGTGAGCACGACGTCGACGAGGACGATGGTGACGAGCTCCGTTGCGGAGTGGGCTTCGGGCGGCGATGGCAACGGTGACTACGATGATGGATCCGTGTGGGGGAGTGAGGGAAGAGACGTGGTGGCTCACCGGGAGCCGTAGGGAAGTGGCAGTGTGCTCGGGGAGGCACGGAGCATCCGGAATCGACGGCGAGGTCGCGCGGTGGCCGTCGAGGAGGAAGACGAAGGGGATCCGGTACTGGGGTGGCTCCCGCCTTGAGGTCGTCGGTGCAAACGAAGCAGAAGATGGTCATGGGCTCACGGGCACATCGGGGCGGCGAGGAGGGCATGGTGGCCGCGGTGGCGTAGCAACGCGGCGGCGACAGTGCGTCGGGGCAAGGCGAATCTGGAGAAGGGGGCGAGGCCAGAGGGAGAGAGGGGAGAGGGGGGCATCAAGGGAGAGTGAGTGGGTGCGGGGAGCCCGCGGGGTTGAGGGGACGTCGCCCTTATCCCTTCCCCGGCGGGGACGGCGACAGGGTTCGGTGGCGACCGGCGAGCGCGGTCGCTGGGTCGGGTGAACAGAGAGGAGGGTGGCTACCGGGGGAGGTGGGCTGCTGGGTTGGGCCGCCCAGATGACTAAGGCCCAGGGGGGGTCAGGGGGTGTTTTCTTTACTTTTGCTCTTTTCTTTTTACAGAAAAAGCATGGTAATATTTGGGGTGCCAAAAAGGATTTTGTAAAATGTGGGACTTGGCCACATAATTACATTGCAATAGTTAGCACTGCCATAATAAGGTTGTGAGGCTTTTGAAATAGTTTGAAATTTTTATAAATTAAAAAAGCCATTTAATCTATTGTTTTAGCCACTGCTTTAATTGGCTTAGGCCATTTAAACACCTTGCAAAAAGTTGGTTCACCACCAATATTAACAAATGATTATTTGCCACATGATGAACATTTTAGTTTTCATGTCAGACAAATATGGATTTTTGACTTCAGATTGGATTTGAATTTGAATTGTGATTTGGATCAAGTGAAGATTAGCAACAATAGTGTGATGACATGGCACCATCAATAGGGGATTACTGTAGCATGACACTGGGGGTGTTACACTACTTATCGGCTCATCATAGAATGACTAATGCACAAAAGGCCGATGTCATCGAGTATGCTGTCGGTGGACTTCGAACACATCAGATTATGAATGTAATGGAGAAGAATGCCGGAGGTCCCGACAAGCTTGGATTTATAGATCGAGATCTATACAACCATGTTTCAATCCAGAAGAAGCGCAAGATAGAAGGCAGTGACGCTAGATATTTGCTCACCTATATGATTGGACAGAAAAAAGTAGACCCAGAATTCTTTTTCAAATACACAAAAGACAAAGAAGGCCATTTGAGGAACATATTTTGGGCTGATTCACAATCCCGGATTGACTATGTTGCCTTTGGTGGTGTCGTGGTGTTCGACAGTACATACCGGTCTAACAAGTACAGGCTTCCGTTTGTTCCATTTGTTGGTTTGAACCATCACCGCAACACAATTTTGTTTGGCGTCGGTCTAGTGTCAGACGAGACAGTTGCATCATACCAGTGGCTTCTTCTGTATTTTTGGAGGCAATGTCCCAGAAGGCACCCATTTCAGCAATCACCAATGGGGACGGTTCCATGGCTAAAGCAATAGCTACTGTCTGGACGGGAACAAATCATCGTTTGTGCACGTGGCATATCGAGGAGAATATGGTGATGCACCTCTGCAAGAAAAAGCTTGAGGAATTTAGGGAATTCATTTACCGTCGTTGGGATGTTGATGAGTTTGAGAAAAGATGGGAGGCTTATAAGGTTCGGTTCAAAATAAAACCAATGGGGAAGAGGTCGTCATGGGTTAATAGGATGTACGAGCTATGACACAAATGGGCTACTGTGTACACAAAGGGTAGATATTTCCTAGGCATGATAAGTAATCAGAGGAGTGAGTCTCTCAACTCAAGGCTTCATGTGCACCTGAACAGGAAGATGCAACTTGTTGATTTGTTGCAGCATGTTGAGCACTGTGTATCCATAATGCGTAAGAATGAAGCAGCATTAGACGCGGTAGCAACACATACGATACCCTTCACTAAGATGAATGCACACCCTCTGGAGATTTCTGCCTCTTATATTTATACAACTGTGATGTTTCCAAAGGTAAAGCGTCAGATTGTCGAAGGGACAAATTGGCAGGTCACGGACCGGCTAGCATGTGATGGTTTGATCGTGTTTGGAGTTTTGCGCAAAGCCCCATATGATAAAGTCCCATATGGCAGGGATGCTACAAAATTGCAAGGTAAGGAAGGTAAGTATGTTGAGGACTTGCATGCAAAAAAATTGGATGCTGAGGATCCCAATGACTTGGAAGGTAAGGATGTTGAGGACATGCATGCAAAAAACTTGGATGCTGAGGATCCCAATGACTTGGAAGGTAAGGATGCTGAGGACTTGCATGCAAAAACTTGGATGCTGAGGATCCCAATGACTTGGAAGGCAAGGATGGTGTGGACTTTCATGCCAAAAACCTGGATGCTAAGGATCCCAATCACTTGGAAGGTAAGGACAGTGAGGAGTTGCATGCAAAAAAGTTGGATGCACAAGGCGTCGATGCTAAGCCTATGGATTTTATATATCATGTGACTTGTCTGTTTACAGGAGCAAGACTGGATGATGCAGCTTGTAAATGTAAAAAGTTGGAAAGTCAGGATTACCCATGCGCACATATATTCTGCGTTCTGAATCATCTTGGTGTACGCACATTTCCAAAAAAAATTGTCAAGAAAAGATGGACAATGCATGCCAAGCCAGCGTTCCCTTCTTCGAGGACTGCGAATACTCATGTATGGTCTGATCACATGAATAAGTATCATTAACTACACAACATGGCTAGTGACGCTTTATTCACAGTCGCAGCTAGCGATTCACAGTCAGAACAGGTGATGGAGCTCCTCCGGAGTATATGGTTGATGGAGAAAAAACTGATTTGGATGAAGGCCATAAATCGTTTGTTCCTTTGCCGGCATACTTCTCTGCTGCTCGTGAATGCTGCACTGATGATGTGGAAAATCCAATCAAAATAGTTCCAAAAGGGAGACCAACTACCGAAGAATCGAACAAGAGGATTAAATCCAGGCGCGAGCGGATGAGAGGGAAAAAAAGCAACGAAGTTAGTGCACATGTTTATCTCATTGTTCATTTCCATACATGCTTACAATGTAATATGTTCTCTCTTTTTCTTCAATTTACTCAGGAACAAACCGGGAAATCAAAGGTCACAAGGAGGAAGAAGCGAAAAGAGAAAGACTCAGAGACAGAAGAAGACACATATTCAGATACAGAAGAAGAGGAAGATTCAAAAAAAGCAACGAAGTTAGTGCACATGTTAATCTCATTGTTCATTTCCATACATGCTTACAGTGTTAATATGTTCTCCCGGAGAGTGTTCACATGTTTTTCTTAAATTTACGCATGAAAAAATCAGGGAAATCAAATAGCACAAGGAGGAAGAAGCAAAAAGAAGAGACAGAATCAGATACAGAGGTAGATACAGAAGAAGAGACAGAGGCAGATACAGAAGAAGAGGAAGATTCAGATGCAGAAGAAGAGGGAGATTCAGATGTAGAAGAAGAGGGAGATTCAGATGCGGAAGAAGAGGAAGATTCAGATGCAGAAGATGGTGGGCTGAGGAGGGCTAGGAAGAGACCATTGGAGGTTGCAGAAGAGGATTACGCAAAACCAAACAAGTGGGCATTAGCACAATTGTGCGTACTTAAACATGTT
Organism: Triticum urartu; assembly: GCF_003073215.2. Classification (NCBI taxonomy): domain Eukaryota; kingdom Viridiplantae; phylum Streptophyta; class Magnoliopsida; order Poales; family Poaceae; genus Triticum; species Triticum urartu. Next base: position 182,021,430 of record NC_053028.1, on the reverse strand, counting down.
TTCGAATGCTGGCTACAGATTTATCTATTTCATTTTTTGCAGGAAACGCAAGGGCGCTCCAAATGTGAATGCTGGGAGGAAGAAAAAGAACGATGACAAGGGTGCGTGAGGAAAAGCAGTGAAGTTAGTGTCTGTACTTACATGTCCGCTCTAGAAGTCGGGTATTTGCTAGTACTGTGTTGACGTTTCTTAACTTTTCCAGGAAAGACTCTAGTAAGGGCAGTAAAGAACATGCCAAAGGGGTGATGAAGATAAAAAGACCTGCTAGGAATGTACCACATGCTGAGCGAATAAGAGCTGTCAAGTTAGCTTTTGTAGCTATGAAGAGAAAATCAGTTAAGTTAGTGTTTGTTTCTGTTATAGTGTACTGTACATGCTCAAATCTTCTTTGCTATCCTATTAACAAACGTTGTTTCATGCAGGAAAGCTAAAGTGAAGTCGAGACAGGATGTTTAGATGCACAGGGTCAAGCAGAGAAAACAAAAGGATTTCTGGGGTCGAAAAATTGAGAACAAACTAAAGTAGACATTTTTCCATGCCATGATCCACCTTGTTTCTGATGTATTAGACCTATTTGATAGATTGCCACTATTTTTCTGAATGCCTCGTTTGATTGGTACAGCCTCATTTTATTATGGACAGGTCGACATGGTAGGTTAGTTATGATTTATCAACATCGATGAAACAATGCATTTTTAGTGAAGTTGGTTTTCTGTATTTTTTTTATTTTTTACATAATATATTGCTGAATTTTTTTCAAAGTGTAGTCAAATTTCATACTTGAAATATAAAATAGAAACCGAAAATTTATATATATATATATATATATATAAGAAAATAGAACGCTAATAGAAACCTCATTTTCAAATAACATTGAAAATCGTTTATTTTCAAATAAAAAATAAGCATAGTGATATTTTAAAAATAGCATGCTCATTTGAAAAAAGCATGTTCAATTGAAAATAAAATAGAATGAATATGCTGATTTAAAAATAGCATGCTGATTTTAAAAATAGCATGCTACTTTTAAAACTATAATGCTCTTTTCAATATGCTACTTTTAAAACAACATGCTGATTTCAAAAATATCATGCTAATTTTAAAAATAGCATGCTACTTTTAAAAATATGATGCTCTTTTCAATATGCTACTTTTAAAATAGCATACTGTTTTAAAAAATATCATGCTAATTTTAAAAATATCATGCTAATTTTAAAAATAGCATGATTATTTTAAAAATATAATGCTCTTTTCAATATGCTACTTTTAAAATAGCATGCTGATTTTAAAAATAGCATGCTGATTTAAAAAAAATCATGTTCTTTTGAATATGTTGTTTTTAAACATAGCATGCTGATTTTAAAATAACAGCCTCATGCTAAAAAAATAATGTTGTTTTTAAAAATATAACGCTTATTTTAAAAATATAACGTTGTTTTTAAAATAGCATGCTGATTTCACAAATTACATGCTTTTTTAAATATGCTGTTTTGAAAGCAGCGTGCTGATTTTGAAAACAACATTTTTTTAATTACGCTTTTTAAAAGATAGCATGTTTTTTAGTATATTGTTTTTCAAATTAAAAAAACATGCTGGTTTGCTCTGTTTTTGAAAATAGCATGCCATCTCGAAAGTAACATAAACATAATTTTTTGCATTGCATTTCGACCCGCAAGTTTTTGTTTTGCATTGCATTTTTTGTGTGACACACATACAAACCGCATTTTCAAAATAACTCGTACTAGCCAACACAAAAACCTCGTTCAAAAATGGAAGTAGTGTCTAATCCATTTGAAACCCGGTTAGATTTGATTCTGAAAATACTAGCATCGCTAGGCAAAAAAAGGAAATATAATTGCAGTCCATAAAGGTAATTATATCAAGGAGGGTACCAGGGTGCGTTATATATATATATATATCAAGTACATTACGCCACATAGGGTTCATACTACCACCAAGTTGGAGTCAAGTTCCACTTACTGGACGATCTTCATATCCATTCGGACCCAAAAGTTATAAACACCAAAGTACCAGTTACTGCCAAGTACCAAGTACTACTAAGTTGACACTTACTGGACCCAAAAGCTAATACTACCAACTTGCAGTTACTGGCTAGTACATACAGATTATAAAACTAGCATCAAACTACTGCCATGGGTCAACAAATCCTCATGCCACTAACCATGTTCACCCAAAGCCCACCTCCACTCCTTTCCACGAACCTGAAGATAGCCATTTGATCTTCTTTCATTCTGGCGCCCTCAACGACTTCTCTCCAGTTCTTCGTCATGATCGCACGCCTGTCCTTCTTGCCCATCTTGAACAAGACATTTTTATTATCTGACCAGCCATGGGCTTTCGCAGATAATCTTTGAGGTAGGCCTGACTGTAATCCTTTGAGAAGCACTGATTGCATAGGGAAATATATAATGTTACATAAAAAATGAAGTATGATTTGCACAAAAAAAGTAAGTATGATTTGCACAAACACACCCGTCCTCCTCTCTGTCTCTACATGATGGCATTTTCACTAGTGAAGTATGATTTGCAAAAAGAAAAGTCCAAGTTTTTACCATCTTGCTCTTCCCTCTGATGACTACCGAGCGAGTGACGGTGCTGACATAGTATGGTATGGGAGGTTGGCACTGCTTTACTATGGATTTGAGACAGTCCCACTGATCCTCGTTTAGCGTTAAATGGTTGCCGTAGAAGATGCGATCCTCGAAAGTTCCTTTTCTCACAAGGTATCCCGGACCTGTATAAAAAAATTAAGATGACAGAGTAGTAAATAATTTCATACGTAAGATCTACAACATCAGCACTGGGTTAATGATCAATGCATACTCCAATGATCAAGAAATGAAGGACATAGATATCCCAATCACATCCACCTAGCAATATCTCATAGAAACATGGGAAAATTGAATAATTGATTTATTTAAACTAACAACTAAACACTGCTCTATGTAAGCTCTAGTTCAGTCAATGTTGATTTGGAAGGTCATCTAGAAGCCAAACAGAGTAATGTGTGGTAATCAAGTGTCACTCAAACATCAACTTTCAATATTTCACGGTTCATTTAATATCTGACCAGCCATATAGAACTTTACCCCGTAGTGCCAAGATAGGATCGTGGTCCACATCTCCATCTCCATCAGAACTATCATCAGTGTCATAGTCGCTAGAGGTGTCATCATCACCGCTATAGCCATCACTCCCATGTGAAGTGCCATCTAAAGCATCATCTGAGGTGGTCCGGTGATCACTCTCTTCACTGCTGATGAGGATGGTTTCCCTTGCCATTCAAACCTGTTGCATGCATTGCAATGAACAAACGTTAGTTATTGATATATGAAATCAGTCTTCCATTAGGACTTTTTAGCACCATATACAATGTGAATAATATTTTCGCATACTTCTTGCTAAGTACGTAGTTCATGTATAAACATCTACACGAAAAAGCTAGTCGACAACTATTCGCACGACTAGTCAAGACTAGTGGTTAGACTCATAATCATTGGGCAGACATAACCAATTAGGATATTTCAAGGTTACAATTTTGTGAGATGGACAAGAAAACTTGGTAACCAACCAATTAGTAGCCATGTAAAAATGAACCATGATTGACTGCTCTCATCGAGCAATACTTGAAACCATAACTGATCCGCCTTTGATCACTGCAAATTTCCCGATGGGCTGTTGTGTGGTACCATCAGGTAATAAATATAAAGTCTTTAAATTGTCCCAACAAAACAAATAATGCATTTGCTGTTGTACATAACATTTTTAGAGGTAGCTGTGGAGGTTAGTTTTCCAATTTCCAGTGAGAATAAGGACATGGTAGAATCTCTCAAGCAAGATGACATCATAGTGAAGGCTATGAGAACGAGCAAGGTATGCTGACCAATAGTCACCCTTTTGTATACTTGCTATTTATTTACTCATTACTACCCATACCAACAAGTAAAATCATGATTATGAAGTATAATGGCAGAAAATCCAACAGTGAGGAATTTGTTGCAATGTGAACTACTAGCTCACAGCAAATTTTCATTGACCCCAACAAGCCCATACCATATCTTGGAGATAGGCTGACATAATTCAAGTAAGCAGTAACAACAATCAGCAAAAATATGCACCAACCAAAAATATTACATGTGTGCACATATCATCAAAAACATGCACCAATCAAGAGTAGTCTATACTTGACAAATCCTTCAAAATATGCACTAATCATCATACTACCATCGATTAATACATGAAATTATAAGCGATCCTCATTCCATCATTACAAATTTCCTCATGGACTGCTTTTGTGCTCGCCTTTTTAGTTTTTAATACCTAGGCATCAGCAAATACATATACACAGTCTTCAAACTATCCCAACAAACCAAAACATGTGTATGCTCCTGTGAATATACTTTTTCTATATCTAGCAGTGGGGGGTCATTTTCCAGGGGAAAAAAGTACTTGATAGCATCTGTCAAGCAAGATGATAGCATAGTGAAGGCTATGTCGACGAGCAAGGTATGCTGGCCAACACCCACCTTTTTCTCTTACTTGTACGAAAGTGTTTACCCATTACTACCCATACGAACAAGTAAAACCATGATTACGCAGTACATTGTCAGATTATCTTGCTATAAAATTACTTGTTGCAATATGACCTACTAGTTGACAGTAAATCTATGAATCCCGAAACATGCACACAAGCAAGTGTCAGATTTTAACTTGGGCGTTGCTGCTAGATCGCAAAATTAAGGTCAGATCGACATTCGAAGGGCAGGGAAGATCAATCTTACCTGCGAAGTGGTACCAGATGGGGCTGGAGTAGACTTGTTCGAAGCTTGCAGCACCGTTGTTTCGGGCGGCGCGACCAGGATCGGGGAGAAGAGGTGCCGTTGTCGGACCTTGCTGTCGACGAAGCAGTGGAGAATCGTGGCCGGAGCAGGGGGAGTGGGTGGCCTCGCGGATCCGGCCGATTTGACGACGACGGGGGCGACCAAGGTGATGGCTTGGCAAATGCTAGCCGTCGCCCTCCGCATCGCCTCTCTGTCTCTGGTTAGAACGAAGTGTGGTGGGATTGGGAATGGGGGTGGGGTTGGGGTTGGGGCCATCGCTCGCTTTTCTCTCTGCCTCCCACTTGTGCATGCCCACAAAAGGAACAAAGTGTTGGGCCGGATCAGATGCAGATTTGACAGCTTTACCAATTCTGGCCAAACAGAAAATATCAGCATGATCACAGGTGTTCTTTTGAGGAAACCCTAAAAATGCATTGCTGTTCATATTGCATGTGGATGAGTCTTTCAGTACACCAATTGATCTTGAATAATTTTAGGCACTCCATAGGATATATATATATATATATATACATAAACACTATTCTGATCACGGGATCAGAATAATATTCTGATCACAACATGAACTTCCCGAGTAACGCGCTTGACCTTCCCCGAGTACTAGGTTGAACTTCAGCTAAAAGGTGTCCAAATGGGGCTTGCGATATACTGTTGGATAGCTATGGACATCCGTATCATGACCCAAGTTAAATTTTTGGCAAAATGTAAGTGGTTTAAGAGCAGTTTTGAAAATCGTTTTTTCTTCATATAAAAAACGTGAATCGTATCTTCGATCACATTTTTAAACCGTTTATCAGAATGAGGCAAATAATATGGCGTTGGAAAGCTGCTGCAAAACCGCTCCTTCCACATGTTGAAAGTTTTCTCTAATTCCCTACGGTTAAAGAGTAATTCGGAAAATCGTAAAATTTCGCAAACCGAACACCCGAGTTTGTATTTTCGACGCCATTTCTAAACGGCTAATCCAATTGAGGCAAATAATATGCTGTTGGAAAGCTTATGAAAATGCGCTACTTTTTTTATGTTAAAAGTGTTTTCTAATTTTGAATGGTTTAAAAGTAATTTAGAAAACGGTACAAGTTCCACTGAGTTCGTATTTTTGAGCTAATTTTTTAACCGTACGTCCAAATTCAGCAAATGATATGGCGTTGGAAAGCTTTAAGAAATGCGAAACTTTTTTGTATATATTGTTTCTCCTAATTCATTACAGTTTTATGTCAGTTTTGAAAATGGTTAAAAATGTATTTTTGCCGTAATTTCTACATACTTTATCGGAATGGGGCAAAGAATATACCGCTGAAAAGCTACGGAAAATGCGAAACTTTTTCATGTTGATGGTTTTCTCTGAATCCTGACCGTTTTCAAGTAATTTCGAAAATGGCGAGATCATTCGTTCTGCCTTTATCGCGAAACAGATTCTTCGAAAATGCACCATGTGAAGAACCCGAACTTCTCGGCGCGTGTACCTGAACTTCACTCTGTTTTTCACGTGATTTTTTTGCTCGTAGCTCTCCATCCACTGCTCGTAGCTCTCCATCCACTCGCCGGAATTGAGCAAGTGATATACCGATGGAAAACTGCTGTAAACATGCAACTTTCCCGTGTTGATCATTTTTTCATACTCGTGACAATTTTAAAAGTTTTTCATTTGAAATTCATTCACTATAGTAGTTAAACTTCCTACTGTTTTCACGTTGAACTTATATGACGTATTTTTTTTTTAATTTTCCCATCCATTTTCATCAGTGTTACACAAATGATATTTCTTTTGTACAAACCTCTCTCACAATAATTTTTTTAATTTTCTCTGACGGAGGACTTGAGCTTACACAAATGATATTCCTGTCGTTTTGAAGTAAATTAGAGAAATGACGAGATCATGATTTCTGACTTCATTGCGAATGGAAACACATCGCGTGAAGTAGTTGAACTTCTTGGGCATGTTTGATTGAACTTCACTCTGTTTTTGACGTGCTGTTTTTTGCACTGCGTGAAGTAGTTGAACTTCTGGGGCAGGTCTGTTTGAACTTCACTCTGTTTCACTTTATTGTATTTTTCTTATATGAAACACACACCATGTAGTACGTGAACTTTCGGTTGTTATCACGTTGAACTTCTCTCTGCTTTGAGAGAGTTATTTTAAAACACAAAAAACAACATATTTTTTTATGTATTTTGGACATCTAAATACACGGTGAACCTCTCTCACAAGAATTTTTTTAACTTTTCCTCGCCGAGCACTTGAACTTCTGGCAACATTTTTTTCGTTTATGAGATTGTTTTTAAAAGTGCAATAAATGGCGTTGTGTTTTTATTTTTTGAACAGGTAAAGCCTAGGTTTTAATAAACTCCAAACTTCTCTGTTATTTCAATTTGAACTTCACATTTTTATATTTTGAGTGAAGAATTGTGTTCAATTTTTATACGGGAAAAACTTAGTTTTGAAATAATTTTGGCTATTTTTTCACGCACTTCACCATTTCGAATGAACAAACCCTTTGAATTCCTCGGACGTCCGCCTTTGAACTATCACAGAAGATGAAGTGGAAATTCTCGAACATATTCTTTTTTTCTACTCTATAAGGCTTTTCTTGATTTTTTTGTAATTAATTGCAGCCATGCTATGACCGAATTGAGATGAACGAAATTAATAGTTTACATAGGCATACAAACAAAAATTAATAGTTTAGCATAAAAATTGAGGTTTTTATATACTACGAACTTCTCTGTTATTTTAAATTGAACTTATTTAGTCCTATTCTTAAAAATATATTTTTAAATAAGCATCAAACTTTTTAAAATTAAACTTCATACTTTTATTTTTCCTAGAAACGAAAATAATTTAAGTTTTCATATACATCAAACTACTCCATTATTTTAATTTGATCTTTGTCATTTTATTCTTTGGTAACAAGGAAAATTTGACTTTTTATAAATATTGAACTTCTCTATTTTTCTAATTTGGACTTCTTGGTTTATTTCTATTAGTAACAGAAATACCCTTGTTTTTTGTAGCAAAATTTTTGAACCGATTCGTTAGGAAGGTCAAGTCGGCCGTCGCTAGAAGGTCACAAGTTGTTGTTGATCCATAGGAGCACCAAGTCGTCGCCAGACAAGGAAGAGTGCCGTGTCGTCATCGTCACTAGGCGGGTTACTAAGTTAAACACCCTAACTTTTCTTTTTCTGTTCTGCAGAATGCAAGTGTGAATAACTTGACAACATGATTGTAATGCCCTCGATGCGGCTATATCTCCCACGTGTCGAAGCACGACTTAGAGGCATAACCGCATTGAAAGCAATGTCGCAAGTGAGGTAATCTTCACACAACCCATGTAATACATAAGGGACAGAGATACATAGTTGGCTTACAATCGCCACTTCACACAATACAAGAATAAAGCATTACATCATCCAGATACAATCAAGGTCCGACTACGGAACCAAAATGAAAGAAGACTACCCCCGATCATCCCGACTGGGCTCCACTACTGATCAACTAGAACGAAACAACACACAGGACAAGATCTTCATCGATCTCCTCCTTGAGCTTGGTTGCATCACCTGCTCGGTAACATCGACACCTGCAAACTGGTTTTGGAAGTATCTGTGAGCCACGGGGACTCAGCAATCTCGCACCCTCGCGATCAAGACTATTTAAGCTTATAGGTAGGGTAAAAGGTATGAGGTGGAGCTGCAGCAAGCGACTAGCATGTATGGTGGCTAACATACGCAAATGAGAGCGAGAAGAGAAGGCAAAGCACGATCGATGAACTATGATCAATAAGTGATCCTAGAACAACCTACGTCAAGCATAACTCCAACACCGTGTTCACTTCCCGGACTCCACCGAGAAGAGGCCATCACGGTTACACACGCGGTTGATGTATCTTAATTAAGGTCAACTTCAGGTTTTCTACAACCAGACATTAAGAAATTCCCATCTGCCCATAACCGCGGGCACGGCTTTCGAAAGTTCAAATCCCTGCAGGGGAGTCCCAACTTAGCCCATGACAAGCTCTCATGGTCAACGAAGGATATACCTTCTCCCGAGACATTCCGATTAGACTCGGTATCTCAGTTCTACAAGACAACTTCGACAATGATAAAACAAGTCCAGCAACACCGCCCGAATGTGCTGACAAATCCCGATAGGAGCTGCACATATCTCGTTCTCAGGGCACACTCAGATGAGACTAGCTACGAGTAAAACCAACCCTCAAGTTTCCCCGAGGTGGCCCCGCAGGCAGCTCAGTTCGGACCAACACTCAGAGGAGCACTGGCCCGGGGGGAGTTAAAATAAAGATGACCCTTGAGTGATTTCGAGGGTATGGTCATCTTGCCTGAAATCCGCAAGGAAGAAGAACGAGTCCATGAAAAAGACAAACGGACGTAGCCAACGGATCCTCACAAACACGACGTTATCGGAACCAACTCGAAGGAGCAACACCGGAAAGAAGCAAACAACATAGTAAACAACCATCACATCAACATGGCATGATGCACAACCAAGTATGATGCATGTCCGGTTTAATGAAGCATGGCATGGTAAAAGTGCACAAGCAAGCCTACAAATTAAGTGGAGTTCAATATGCAACGAGTTGCATATTGACGAAACACCACGCCAAGTTATTTAGTTCGATCTCGTTTATGTACCCAACAATATTAAATGTTGTTAAACATGGCAAGAGGGTGAAGCAAAGTAAAACTACCTATCTAGTCAAGGTTAAATGAGGCCAGAAGCAACGAACAACAAACCCGAAAACTCCTCATGTGCATAAATTAGATTTGGTATTGTTCTGCCCTAAACATAATTTTAGAGTTATTAAACATGCAAAATAAAACCACCATGTTAAACTAGGCATTTCTCCACCCCATTTACATATAAAGTTTATTAAAAACCAAGGAATGGTTATTTAGTTATGAATTAAAGCATTTTAACATGACATAGAGCAAAATTTAATCAAACAACATTTTAAACATGTTAAACATGGATTAAAATGGCATAATATGAAACTAGATGAAATTCTAGTCATGTTTCATATATAACTTATTTTAATCCGATGCACGGTTAATTAGATATTAAATGCATGAACTCTAGGGACTTTTCTGCAAAACAACCGTCTCAGGAATAATAGCTAAATTCGTTCCACGGGAAAAAAACAAGATTCGGGCCGCATCTAAGATCTGGCCCAATAGGAGGATAGTAACAGGGGCGCTGGGGTGTGCCTCACCCATGGGCCAGGCCCAGTTTGCGGAGAGGGAGAGGCCAAGGCAAGCCTCCTTGCCAGCAGCAGGCCGGCTGGGAGCTGGGCTTCGCGCGCGGCTGGAGGTCGACCCGCTCGGGCAGGTTGACGATGCGGTCAACCAGCGCGTGGTTGACTGGCCTCGCTCGACGCAGCGGCAGCGGTCAGAGGAGGCAAGACGCAGGACTTGCAGCGGCGGGGCAGGGAAACGGCGGCCAGGAACAGATGGGGACAAACAAGATACGGCCACGGGGGCGCCGGATTTGACCGGAGGTGAGACGGAGGCGACCCGCGACGAAGCTTGGGGCGACATCCATGGCACTGTTGTTCAGAGAAGCAAAGAGCAGTTTCAGAGATACGGGAAAAGAGATAGGATGCAGAGACGGAGAAGGAAAAGGGATGGCCGGAGGTGCTGTCCTGGGTGCGACGGAGTCCGGCAAGGATGAGGGCTGGAGTAGGGCGCCAGGGATACGCTGCTTGGAGCTGCTCCGGTGACCTGCGGCTCACGGACACGGCTGAAGCGAGCGCTCTGCTCGGGAAGAACTGCTGCTCGATCCACACGAGAGGAGGGCGAGCGGGGAGGCCGAGCATGGTCGGGGTGGCCGGCGTGCTGGAGAGAAGCTCCGGCGAGGTGGTCGGGGACACGGGGTGACGGCGGCGCAGAACGATGAAGGCGGCGGAGGCAAGGCATGGAGCTCCTCGGCTCCGTGGAGGTGCTCTAGCATGAGAAGATTGAGCGTTCCCCGCTCGGGGATGCAGCTGTTGGCTCCTGTGGGCGTGGACGACTACGTCTACGGGCGACCAGATGCGTCTAGGAGCTAGAGGACGAGGCAGGAGGAGCTTTGGGGGTGAGCTCCTGAGCAAGGACAGCGGCTTTGGCGCTGGTGCGAGGGGAGCTGCGGATGCGGCGAGGACCGAACAGGGGAGGCGCCCGAGCTGATTGGTGATTGGATGGATCGGTGGTGATTGGCTGATGGATGAATTCGAGGAGAAGGAGATGGTTGCAGGTGGTTGGTACGACCGGATCTGGGAGGATCACGAGGTGGATGCGGGAGTGTGGCGGCGGCGGGTAAGGGAATGATGGGACAACTCGCCTAAATTTCAGGGTTGCTCTGTTATATACATTATTAGCTTAGGTTAGGGGGTATACGGTCCCTCCGATCGTAATCGGACGATCGCGAATAAATAGTTAGGAAGTCCAAATAGGAAAAAGGAGATGTTTTGTAGATGTTTGGGGATGATCCGGACCTACCGATGACGACTGTCCGGGTCGGGTTCGGGACAACTTCGGACGCGCGCGAGGGGCCGATGCACTGCACAAAGAGGGGTAGGCTGGGCCTAGGTGGACTGTGGAGAGCGGGTTGGTCTGAAAGAAGAGGGGAGAGATGCAGCCCGGCAGGGTTTTCAGAGACCGGAAACGTCCGACGTTTGACCGGCTATACTGCCGCTATAGTTTAACGGTTGGGCTATCAAACGAACACCGAATGCGATGAAACTTGACAGGCGGCCTACCTACACTAATAAGACCGCATGCCAACTTTCAACCCAATCCGAGAACATTTTCCGGCCACTTATAAAATAATATTTCGGACGTGCCGCGGGCGCGTGCAAGTGTGTCTTGGGCTCAGAACGGACAACGGATGGCACTGGGGGAACCCGGACGGATGCAGGTTTTGAAAACATGATGATGCAATGCACATGATGACATGATGAAATGCAACACGCAAGCAAATGACATGGCAACGCCGGCGAATAACTAGAAGACACCTGGCGCGACGGTCTCGGGGCGTTACAACACTCCACCACTACGAGAGGATCTCGTCCCGAGATCTAGAATGGCACTGGAGGGAAAACGGAAGAGAAAGAGAAGAGGTAAAACTAAGTTGCTTCTTTGAACAAATGAGTGAAACCAAAGAACCTTGCGAGGTTGAAAAAATTGAAAGAAAAGAATACAATGAAGATGAATGAAGTGGAAAACACTCCGTTAGGAAAGAGGAACAAGGCACATTGCGAAAAAAAACCTTGAGGTTGAAGGACAAGATATAAATTGAAACCACTCCGGTTAAAAAAAACAAAATAGAGAAGGATTAAGAATGATATAATTTGGACAGCACTCCGACTGTAAATGGACGGAATCGAACAAGAACTTGATAAGACGAGAGTATGCTTGATGAAATCAACAACACACTACCTTCAGAACTATTGAAAGAATGGCACAATGGGTAAGAACGATTTCAGACGGCACTCCGGTTGAGAAGGGAGGAAAAAATTTGACAGAATGGGAAGAACTTGAAAAGAGGGCATGACACTGCGGTTAAATGGATAAGCACGAAAAGAACATGGTCCTCATAATCTGAGAAGATGAGTGAAGAGAGCAACATCACAATGCCTCCGGAACAAAAGAAAGAATGGAATGGAGTGAACGAAGGGAAACACGATCTTGAGAGAGCACGCTTACAACAAATGCTAGAACGAAATTGTTGGAAAACCAACAACGAAAAGAATAATCTTGATATGGTCTTATGGAATACATCTCAGATTATGAGGTGACAACCTGCCACTCACGAAAAAGATTTGATTGGATTTATAAGAACAAGGAGACGAGAAACTTATTTCACCGGGAGGATAAATGAAGAACTTGGGTCATTATAAGCACCATAGATAGCAACAATCCTTCGGGAAAGCTGTAGGAGAAATATAACCCAAGGTAACTCCAATGAAGAGATTGATGGATTTAAGATACCTCATTCTTGACAACATGTGAATCATGAAACATGAACTCAAATTATCAAGAATGACATAATACCACCTCCAATGATACAGACGAAAGAATTGCACTTCGGACTGCGAGATGAAGAATATTTGAGCTCCTTAGAAAAGAATCTCAATGAACACTTCGAAAAGGAATTAAATCCTTTATGAACCATCATGTAGAGCCTCCATGATGAACTCCGGTAATAAAAGAATGATCAGACGAAAGGAAAGAGGAGTTGAAAACACAAGGTGAAGCCTTGCGATGATTATATGGATCTTCACGATGATATAATTAAGAGAGCTTTGAACTCCGGAAAAGAAAGATGAATAATTGAGATCAAGAATTTGATGAGCCTCCGGAATAAGGAATTAATCATTTGGATGAACAAGAATAAAAATTACATTATGCTTATCCTTCATCAATTAAATTGATGACAATCAACGGATTTCACATATTACTTATTCTCGTAGAAAGGATTAAGATAGATATAGCGCAAACTTAAGAAGGTCTTCGACGAACCACCGATAGAATTAGGAAACAACGAATGAATTGATATGATAAGAAAGAAGAAAAAAAATCTTGAACGAACCACCGTAAGCATTGAAAATGAATGAAGAGAAGATAAAGAAACACCGGGAAGAATTATAAAATGAACGAAGATGCTTGAGAGGATTTAGATACATGAGAACGAGGAGATCACGAGCCGAATAGAGATCACTTGAACGAAGCACCGGTAAGATTGGAGAATGATAACTGAAAGCTGAGAATGAATAAACCTGAATTGATGGACTCCGGATAATCAACCTGAAAAGACTCCTGAATTGCACCGGATGGGTGAAAAGAATTCCCACAATCAAAAATAATTATGAGAGGATGGGAAAAAAAGCTAGAATCATGAATCTTGAAGAGAATGGAGCAAGATTTAAGAGAAACTCTTCTTCGGTCTTCAACTGCAGAAAATGACGATGAGAAACACCACCATGAATCGTTTAGGCACTCCGGAAGAATCAAAAGCGAAGAGGTTGAGCCAACGATGAAAAGAATTGAGAAAGATCTAGGAGAAGGCATTTGACTGATGATAAATCATTCTTACGTCAAACTTTGAAAAGAAATTTGAGGATAGCTCCGGGAAAAATTAGAAGAGTCAGGTAAGATCCTAGGAAAAGAGCTGCGGGTTAGGGCCCACTCAAAAGAAACATCGTTGAAATGATTTCAAAGAGAGGTTGCACCAGTTGAATTAAATGACTTGAATGAGATAACAACCTCGAAATAGGTTGAACTGATCTGGAATGACAAGACGAGCCTTTAGAGATAGCTTGAGCATGCCGGAACAATAAATAGGGAGAAGTGGAATGATAATAAAGTGGACCGGTAAGTAAAAAAGCATTGAAATGAGGAAATGATATACTCAACAAAGCTTGAATTAGTTCCACCGGAGAAGAAAAGAATGAAGAATGACGAACGAGTAGAGCATCTTCATGAGAAACGCCGGGTAAAAACATGAAGGAAAAAGAATGGAGAGACTTCCATCAATAAAATGGATAGTGATTAAGAAATCTGAATCCTTGAAGAAAAAGGGTGGGTGGGCGGGAAAACAAAGGCAACTTGGGGACAGATGAAACAAACAACGTTGGAAAACCCAAGAGGTGATCTTGCGGATGTTGAAGTGATCGGATCCACTTGAAGAGAAAACGTGCCGGTTGAAAAGAAATTGAAATGTCAAACTCGATGATCGAGAAGGATTAGTATTCACATAGGAATATGAGACCACCACTTAGACAAGGGATGGAATCAACATTTGACTTCGGAGAAACTCGAATACCACGACTCAAAACAAACGAAGGATTGGCTTGTAAAATAAACCGGAACAAACATATGATAGAGATTTCGTTCGAAGTTTTCGTGGTGGGGCCTACACGGGCTCGATCGTACAGCACCATCAGGTACAAGGCAGTGCACATGACATACGAAGCGTCCCCGAGTCGGCATAGCCAAGGACTCTTTAAGACACAACGAGACCACTGTAAAACCAACCGTGGATAGGCGTACCACTAGACGTCGAACCCCAATTTCACATCACACATCTGTCGAAAAGATATCCTAAGAGCTACTTGAATTCCCACTTATAAACTCCCGAAATTTTTCCAGTTATGCAATCAGGTGTTGGGGATACAGGGGAAGCATAATATCTCACCCAAAACTAGCAAATCCTACATCCAGCTGTATCCATCCTTCAACACATAACCAAGAAACCTTCAGAAATCGTCTACCTCAACCTTCGAAAAGCATCCGTTATACGAGTTATGGCAATACTCCCGAACTCCCGCCCCAGTACTGGGTGGCGTCGAGTTATCTCACCAACAACTGCATAAAAGAGATTTTTGATGTCGGCGAAACTAATCTCAGTTATTCCAGAACTGCAACGATAAAATTGTGACGACAACACCTCGGAGCTCAACTCCTCGGGACACTGCCACAACCCCTAAATGACAGGAGGCACCAAGAACAATGTTCTCGTCACAAATCGATCGGAACGATTCCAAGATACCCGCGTGATCCTAAATTTTTTTTAGTGAAATTTGAGAAGAGAAGAGTCAAAACTCTACGTCAGGATGCCTTACCAGAGCGATGAAGGGACTGGGGAGTAAAAAGAATTCCTAAACTCTCCGATATGTAATTCCTAAATGACTCAAAACATTTTTCTAGACTCAACAACGCCAGCTAATCGATCCAGCAGGGGGGCTCCTAAGGTCGGGGAAGGCTCTGATTACCAACTTGTAACGCCCTCGATGCGGCTATATCTCCCACGTGTCGAAGCACGACCTAGAGGCATAACCGCATTGAAAGCAATGTCGCAAGTGAGGTAATCTTCACACAACCCATGTAATACATAAGGGACAGAGATACATAGTTGGCCTACAATCGCCACTTCACACAATACAAGAATAAAGCATTACATCATCCAGATACAATCAAGGTCCGACTACGGAACCAAAATGAAAGAAGACTACCCCAAATGCTACATAGATCCCCGATCGTCCCGACTGGGCTCCACTACTGATCAACTAGAACGAAACAACACACAGGATAAGATCTTCATCGAGCTCCTCCTTGAGCTTGGTTGCGTCACCTGCTCGGTAACATCGACACCTGCAAACTGGTTTTGAAAGTATCTATGAGCCACGGGGACTCAGCAATCTCGCACCCTCGCGATCAAGACTATTTAAGCTTATAGGTAGGGTAAAAGGTATGAGGTGGAGCTGCAGCAAGCGACTAGCATGTATGGTGGCTAACATACGCAAATGAGAGCGAGAAGAGAAGGCAAATCACGATCGATGAACTATGATCAAGAAGTGATCCTAGAACAACCTACGTCAAGCATAACTCCAACACCGTGTTCACTTCCCGGACTCCTCCGAGAAGAGACCATCACGGTTACACACGCGGTTGATGTATTTTAATTAAGGTCAACTTCAGGTTTTCTACAACCAGACATTAAGAAATTCCCATCTGCCCATAACCGCGGGCACGGCTTTCGGAAGTTCAAATCCCCGCAGGGGAGTCCCAACTTAGCCCATGACAAGCTCTCACGGTCAACGAAGGATATACCTTCTCCCGAGACATTCCGATCAGACTCGGTATCTCGGTTCTACAAGACAACTTCGACAATGATAAAACAAGTCCAGAATCACCTCCCGAATGTGCCGAAAAATCCCAATAGGAGGTGCACATATCTCGTTCTCAGGGCACACTCAGATGAGACTAGCTACGAGTAAAACCAACCCTCAAGTTTCCCCGAGGTGGCCCCGCAGGCAGCTCAGTTCGGACCAACACTCAGAGGAGCACTGGCCCCGGGGGGGGGGGGGGGTTAAAATAAAGATGACCCTTGAGTCTGCGAAACCCAAGGGAAAAAGAGGCTAGGTGGCGAATGGTAAAACCAATGTTGGGCATTGCTGGAGGAGTTTTATCCAAGGCGAACTGTCAAGGGGTTCCCATTATAGCCCAACCGCGTAAGGAACGCAAAATCCGGGAAGATAACACCGATATGACGGAAACTAGGGCGGCAAGAGTGGAACAAAACACCAGGCATAAGGCCGAGCCTTCCACCCTTTACCAAGTATATAGATGCATTAATTAAATAAGATATATGGTGATATCCCAACAAGTAAAACATGTTCCAACAAGGAACAACATCTCCATGTTCCAACAAGGAACAAACTTCAATCTTCACCTGCAACTAACAACGCTATAAGAGGGGCTGAGAAAAGCGGTAACATAGACAAACAATGGTTTGCTAGGACAAGGTGGGTTAGAGGCTTGGTTCAATGATATGGGAGGCATGATAAGCAAGTGGTATGTAACGCATCATAGGCATAGCAAAAGAGCGAGAAACTAGCAAGCAAAGATAGAAGTGATTTCGAGGGTATGGTCATCTTGCCTAAAATCCGCAAGGAAGAAGAACGAGTCCATGAAGAAGACAAAAGGACGTAGCCAACGGATCCTCACAAACACGACGTTATCGGAACCAACCCGAAGGAGGAACACAGGAAAGAAGCAAACAACATAGTAAACAACCATCACATCAACATGGCATGATGCACAACCAAGTATGATGCATGTCCGGTTTAATGAAGCATGGCATGGTAAAAGTGCACAAGCAACCCTACAAATTAAGTGGAGCTCAATATGCAACGAGTTGCATATTGACGAAACACCACGCCAAGTTATTTAGTTCAATCTCGTTTATGTACTCAACAATATTAAATGTTGTTAAACATGGCAAGAGGGTGAAGCAAAGTAAAACTACCTATCTAGTCAAGGTTAAATGAGGCCGGAAGCAACGAACAACAAATCCGGAAACTCCTCATGTGCATAAATTAGATTTGGTACTGTTCTGCCCTAAACACAATTTTAGAGTTATTAAACATGCAAAATAAAACCACCATGTTAAACTAGGCATTTCTCCACCCCATTTACATATAAAGTTTATTAAAAACCGAGCTACGGTTATTTAGTTATGAATTAAAGCATTTTAACATGACATAGAGCAAAATTTAATCAAACAACATTTTAAACATGTTAAACATGGATGAAAATGGCATAATATGAAACTAGATGAAATTCTAGTCATGTTTCATATATAACTTATTTTAATCCGATGCACGGTTAATTAGATATTAAATGCATGAACTATAGGGACTTTTCTGCAAAACAACCGTCTCAGGAATAATAGCTAAATTCGTTCCACGGGAAAAAACAAGATTCGGGCCGCATCTATCTGGCCCAATAGGAGGATAGTAACAGGGGCGCTGGGGTGTGCCTCACCCATGGGCCAGGCCCAGTTTGCGGAGAGGGAGAGGCCAAGGCAGGCCTCCTTGCCAGCAGCAGGCCGGCTGGGAGCTGGGCTTCACGCGCAGCTGGAGGTTGACCCGCTCGGGCAGGTTGACGATGCGGTCAACTAGCGCGCGGTTGACTGGCCTCGCTCGATGCAGCGGCAGCGGTCAGAGGCGGCAAGACGCAGGACTTGCAGTGGCGGGGCAGGGAAACGGCGGCCAGGAACAGACGGGGACAAGCGGGATACGGCCATGGGGGCGCCAGATCTGACCGGAGGCGAGATGGAGGCGACCCGCGACGAAGCTTGGGGCGACATCCATGGCGCTGTTGTTCAGAGAAGCAAAGAGTAGTTTCAGAGATACGGGAAAAGAGATAGGATGCAGAGACGGAGAAGAAAAAGGGACAGCCGGAGGTGCTATCCTAGGTGCGACGGAGTCCGGCGAGGACGAGGGCTGGAGTAGGGCGCCAGGGGTACGCTGCTTGGAGCTGCTCTGGTGACCTGCAGATCGTGGACACGGCTGAAGCGAGCGCTCCGCTCGGGAAGAACTGCTGCTCGATCCACACGAGAGGAGGGCGAGCGGGGAGGCCGGGCATGGTCGGGGTGGCTGGCGTGCTGGAGAGAAGCTCCGGCGAGGTGGACGGGGACACGGGGTGACGGCGGCGCAGAACGATGAAGTCGGCGGAGGCAAGGCGTGGAGCTCCTCGGCTCCGCCGAGGTGCTCTAGCACGAGCAGATTGAGCGTTCCCCGCTCGGGGATGCAGCTGCTGGCTCCTGTGGGCGTGGACGACGACGGCTGCGGGCGGCCGGATGCGTCCAGGAGCTAGAGGACGAGGTAGGAGGAGCTTTGGGGGTGAGCTCCTGAGCGAGGACAGCGGCTTTGGCGCTGCTGCGCTGGTGCGAGGGGAGCTGCGGATGTGGCGAGGACCGAACAGGGGAGGCGGCCGAGCTGATTGGTGATTGGATGGATCGGTGGTGATTGGCCGATGGATGAATTCGAGGAGAAGGAGATGGTTGCAGGTGGTTGGTTCGACCGGATCTGGGAGGATCACGAGGTGGATGTAGGAGTGTGGCGGCGGCGGGTGAGGTAATGATGGGACAACTCGCCTAAATTTTAGGGTGCTCTCTTATATACATTATCAGCTTAGGTTAGGGGGTATACGGTCCCTCCGATCGTAATCGGACGATCGCGAATAAATAGTTAGGAAGTCCAAATAGGAAAAAGGAGATGTTTTGTAGATGTTTGGGGATGATCCGGACCTAACGGTGACGAATGTCCGGGTCGGGTTCGGGACAACTTCGGGCGCGCGCGAGGGGCCGATGCACTGCGCAAAGAGGGGTAGGCTAGGCCTAGGTGGACTGTGGAGAGTGGGTTTGTCTGAAAGAAGAGGGGAGAGATGCAGCCCGGCAGGGTTTCCGGAGACCGGAAACGTCCGATGTTTGACCGGCTATACTGCCGCTATAGTTTAACGGTTGGGCTATCAAACGAACACCGAATGCGATGAAACTTGGCAGGCGGCCAACCTACACTATAATAAGACCGCATGCCAACTTTCAACCCAATCCGAGAACATTTTCCGGCCACTTATAAAACAATATTTCGGACGTGCCGCGGGCGCGTGCAAGTGTGTCTTGGCTCAGAACGGACAACGGATGGCACTGGGGGAACCCGGACGGATGCAGGTTTTGAAAACATGATGACGCAATGCACATGATGACATGATGAAATGCAACACGCAAGAAAATGACATGGCAACGCAGGCGAATAACTGGAAGACACCTGGCGCGACGGTCTCGGGGCATTACAATGATGTACAAAGAGTGCCAGTGTTCTAGAAAAGTATACTTAACATACTTTTGACCTTCACGAATAAAACATTTTGACCTTTCAGCCCCTTTTTTTTCCAACAACTGACTAAACTAGGCAAAAAACTTTTTTTTGCAGTTGAACTGATACACCAGGCAAAGCTGCAATAGTGGCCAATTTTTCAGATAGATAAACACAAAACATATGTTTTATGCACTGGAGTTTTGCTGCGGACACTTGAATACCTTTTTCCTTTTGCACAAACTACTTTACGAAGAATCATCACATTTCACAAAGGTCATTTAACCACAAGATTGTGGGCACACAGACTTGCAAACGGGAGGTGCACCATATTTTTTAGGAACACCAAGCTTGAGTGATAGTGGAAAGAAAGAATCATAAACTAAAGAGTATATTGATCAAAGTGTTTTACGTACACACAAGAGTCCATAAGCTTTTCAGACAACAACATGTTGCCTTAGAAGTTATCTAATCAATTATGAAGAAGTTAAGAAATGAAGAACAAGAGAGGAAAAACATGTCTGAATATACTAAAAAAACATCTCTGAACCTTCACATCCACATCACTCTGAACTTCAGTCCTCCTTCAAACCGCAAACTTTTTCCTGGTACACATATGTGACCTTCTCCCGTCTATTTATTTGAACTTATTTTCAAGACAAAAAGTTTTGGCGTCAATTTTCCTAACATATAAAATGGAAAACAAACAAAATCATTAGCAAAAATAGACGGTGGGCAGAATATTGTTCCCACGTTATCCACATAAGTACACAAGTTGCTGAATTTTCTTTGATGTAATTTTTCAAATACAAGCACACAAAAAACCATCGAAGCAACATACTCTTTGACCATTTTCTGCTAAGTAGCTATACTGATGCATTCTTTTTCCATTTTCTTTGACTCTTCAATTTTTTCCGTAAAAGAACAATACAAGGACTAAACTGACAAAATTAGAGTCTCAGAACTAAACGAAAGTTGCAGCATGCTCCACAGTGGAAGTCTGATCTGATCTGATCAGATCATCCAAGTTTGTGTGCAGTAAAAAACAACTTTGCTTCGGCCTTCCATTTTCAGAAGTCCTCTCCTCTTGGGTTGGATCAATCAAACCCAGAGGAATCATCCATCCATCCTCTCACCGAAACACAAGGCACGGATACACTAGTAGTCAAACATGGAAGCAACATTGACCAAAACCAGAACTAACCGTGCAGCCATCAGTAATTGCACCATGCCTTCCCCTCCCAAGTAAGCAATTCTTGCTAATAAATTGCTCCGACGACGCACGCAAGGGACCAAAAAACTTGGGACATCTCCTGCCCTACTACCACCATCAGTAGTAATTCAGTACTATGCTCTGCTCCGCTTTGCTCTGTTGTATCACCGCTACTGCTGCTACTACTCCACTTCCTTGACAGGCCGCCTGTCAACACCACCGCCACCCTGCTACCGGCGGCGACTATTGGCGGCGTCCGAGACCCGCTGCACGATCATCACCTCTGCCACATCGACCGCCTCCCGTGTCCCACTGATCACCACCTCCCTGCACCACACACACGCTGCAGGTCAAAATGACATACATGCAGGACTGATTTCGTGGGTAAAGAACATGCAAACCCGGCTGAGACCTGTTGTAGTACCTACCTCTCGCTCGTCCCAGCTTTGAGCTCCCCCTTAGAGATACTGATCTGCACGCCCGTAACCTGCACTCTGACGACGAACCATTAGTCCAAACCATAGCCTTGTCGGTTAACCATTTGTGGATGCGCTTCGGTGGTGCGGGAGATATGTACGTACCCGTTCGATCTCACGTATGGTCCTCCCGGCATAGCCGATGACGGCGCCCACGTACTCGTCCGCAACACCCATGGTGAGGGTCCCTTGCACGTTGTTGTTGTAGTCAGGCGATCTCACGGGTGTGTTAGGCTGGAGGAATTCAAGAGAAGATGGTTCAGGTTTTGCTGCAGAGGCCGATAGCACTAGTTGGTAAACTAGGGATAGTAGATATTTTGCAACCACTACATATGGAAAAATAGCTGCTGCAGGGGAGCCATGATGGATCTCGCCGGCCATGGCTCGATTTGCGTGTGGGGACAACAACACGGTGCAAGAAACATGGGCGGAGGGCAGGCCGCGTCGGAGGGGAGGGAAGGTCGCGGCGGAGTGCTGGGAAGGTCACGCCAGAGGGGAAGTTGGGGGCGGGTGGAAGGGAGGTGGTCGGGGCAGAGGGCGGTGGTGGAGGTGGTCGGGACGGTGGTTGGAGGCAAGGGCGGAGGTGGCTGGGGCGGGGTGAGCCACCGAGGTGGCGAGCACGGCCGAGCTCGGCCTCCTCGCGCCGTCGGCCTGAGGCGGGTGCTGCCGGGGGAGCAAGGTGGGAAGGTGGCCGGATCCAGGAGTGGGGCAGTGCGGGGGCCGGCTCAGGCACAGGAGCAGCGAGGCGGCCGGATCCAGGAGTGGGGAGGCTCGGGGGCTGGATCCCGGCCCGCGGAGTGGCGCGCGGGTTTGATGCGACGGCGGCGGCGGTTCTGGGGGCTGATGGTGGGGGACAATGGGTCGGAGTGCAGGAGGTGGGATCGAGGGAGTGCGGGAGATGCGGGATGGATGGTCATAGTATTTTTCTTACTTCGTTCCAGCGCGGTTCGGGAGTTCGGGAACCTATGATCGAGCCCTTATAGGGCCGGTGTGATCCAAATAGTTATTCTAATCCCAGGATTAGAATAGTGCCACCCTATATATATATATGAAAATAATGGTTAACCAATAAAATGGTAAACTATTAGACTGAAGGTTACAAATATTTGAAAAAAAATCAATAATTGAATTGTATGCATTTTTATGATTAAATTTAATAAATGTAACATTTTTGCAAAAACTATGATAATTAAAATATTCATTGGTATTTAAAAAAACCCGGCAAATGACTACTTATGTCAACCGAAACTTCTTCAGGGTTTCGTTTATTCATCTATTTTTTGGCATGCTGGTTCTCATAACGCCTTCTTCGGACCTTCTCTTTGTTTGACAAATTCCTGAGATACTGGGCTAGCACCTTGTGTTTCTCCCTCACACCATGCTTCATTTGGTATCCTTTGGCAACTCCTTCGGCGTGCTCAAGAATACTAACGAAAGCCGGGTCCAGATATTTGCCACAGAACACGCAACGATACGCCATACGCTTAAGCACGTTGCACTATCCATTCTGCAATTCTTCAAGGGTTTTCTGAGTGTGTGCATCCATCTCTCCTTTGGAAATGTCTGCATAATCATGAGAATAAGGCTGCAAGTTTAAATTATGTATGATAGAAGCTACACCATTGTTTACAGTACCTAATATTCCCTAAGTTTCATACTGTAGTGCCTATAAATTATTTTTAAAGTAAATATTTATTAACTTTGAAAATTTAAGGAGAAAAAAGCAATATCAAATCCATATGAAAGCATAAATCATATGATGTACTTTTAAAAAAATTGTCAATAAACATGCACAACCTTTATGATGTCTGACTTTTAGCATAAAACCAAAGCGCACTAAATTGTGGAGTGGATGAACCATTAATTTCTCAAAGATTGATTGAATAAATAATGATCATTACGTATTGATGATCAACAGTATATTTAGAGCTAGATTCCATTATGCCAATTCAACAATGTATTGATGGTTTAATGATTAACCTCTAACCTTAAACTTGAAGACAGATCTAGGGTTAAAAAAAATTTAAAATTACCGTAACGGAATTCCAGTCCATGCCGTGCATGTGCTGCTGCTTGTGATCGATGACGGAGTACTGCACCTTGTTGACACGATGCTTCTCTGGGTCGGACACCGAGTAGTCCAAAGCTTTCTCATGGGGATCCTGATCCATGCGATGGACAACGACGTCGGTGGTTAGCCCCGCAAGTCCACGATCTGTCATGATGGCATCCATGACAGGCCCCTCACGTTCATGGCCACGATCTGTCACGACGGCCAATCGACCTCCACAAGTGGATTTCATATCCGCGGCAGGGAGGCGGGCGTGTGAGCGGCGGCGATGGTTTTAGAGCGTACCCTAGTGGGAGAGATGCGGGGAGTAATTGGTAGTTACCTACTATAGTTGAAATACTTATGAGAAAAATTGATTGGTCGGCGTTGGGCACCTTCAATGCAGCGGCGCTTATTTAGGCGCTTAATTAGGATCCTGGAAAAAAATCACAAGCGTAGGCGCTTGGGGCAGGAGCTAGGAACTAGATTTTGTACATCTACGTGATGCAATCCAAAGATCGTGTCCGGGGTGGATGGGTTGGGGATTGAAAATTGTGTACATAAACCCTAATGCTCAAGACTTGTGAAAACATCAGATCAAATTGTCATCAAGTGATCTAGTATTACTTGGATCGAGACTTTGTGATCATCATGTAGCCACGCCACAAACACGATGGTTCTAGTATTACTTGGATCAACACCTTAGGCAGCAAACTAGTGCATTTCCTTTTTGAGTCACCATCTTCCTTCTTGAAAACCACATGTACACACTCATCATGTATACCATAACACATCAGAACCTATTAACGAGCGCTCACAAGCTTAACTAGCTTCAAACGAACCTAGCCAATCAGGGTTTTATGCTACTTAATCTAAATGAGCCGATGATTAATGAGAACGAGTTTAACAAGCAGAGATGCCAAACCACACACCAATTAACATAGTTCTACCTTAGTTCAACGCTTCCATATATACAAAAGCAAGCACCACTTAGTAGTACTGGTGCACATAGTTCGACCATAAACGTTCACCAACAAAGTATAGCATAGGGTAGTACTTAGCATAGTTAAAACCAAAAGAGCATCAGTTCTAGCTACGAGGATGCGCACTTCCCTAAAGCCTCAAAGAAGCCTCATCAAGTACTCGGCATACGCGGCGTGCTTCACCCTGAAAGCGTAGCCATTATTGATACAGCCTCGGGATGTTCTGACTGCATGGTTGATGGTACTCGACAGGTCGCCTTTCATCAGCTTGTTGCAGTAAGGGCATCCGTAGCCCCCTTCCGATTCTTGGCCTGACACATTTCTCGAGGACAACACTGTCCAGCTCCCTCACCTTGTGCCTCCTGTAGATCCTTTGGGTTTCTGGGTCGCTGTCGACGTCGTCACTTAGGACCTACATGTAGTACAAAATGTTGCATAAGTATATCTAATATGAGAATTCAGCAGGCACAGAGTCTATGAAACATAATGTAATTGATGACATCGTAAAATATCTTCAAATGATGTTGAAAAAATAAATGCATAACTTATTAGTTGCTACATAAGCAACTAAATGGGATAGTACCATATAGTAAAAAAATGAAGGATCAACCATACATGTCGAAGAGAGCACTAGCATTGCCACATTTTGCCACAAATTTTTCCCAGGCTTGCCTAAGGTTAGTTCATCAAAATGAGAGCCACAAGTTGGCAAGCCTAAGGGAACCTTGCCACACTTTTTGTGTGTATGCCATGTGGGACCCAAGTGTGGCTTGCCTAAGGTGTGGCTGGAACCAAACACTCACTTAAGTTGGTCAAACTTGCCTAACCTTAGGTATGGCAATCTTTGGCAAAGTTAGTCACAAACCAAACAGCCCTTTAGTGCAACAAAATTCACTTGTTACGTAAAAATGCACGAACTGATGATGTAACATGGCAGAGCAGCATACAGATGTACTAATGCAAAAAAAGACTTATAACTTACATGCATGACTAGATAAAATAGCTCGTGAGATGTATCTATTTAGGGTTAGAATTTTGTGTGCTTATGATGATGGATATTGAAAGTCCACATGTTATCGTCGTGGAAGTTTCCCCTGTTGATCGATACCCCACCCATCAATGTTCCTGAACCAGTCAACGTTCTAGGTAAAGTAGTTAATTATTATGAATTCTGACAATAAGTGATCCCAAATGTTGTACTTACAAAAAAAGGGTTTTTAACATTTATGCCACCAGTTGTGTCCCACAACTAAGTATCACCACTAGGAATTTCTACTGCTAATAAAAGCCATCGCTTCGTTAGACACATGCTCAAAAATGCCACTGCATATCATTATTGTGATATCAAATCTATCTTGACATGCTATAATGGCATCAATACCTATGGACCAACATGCCAGCTCTCCCTCTATCTCACTACAATAAAGTGTGGGCCCACTTGATCCCAACAGCGTTCTTATTTTCCTGTAAAATTATTCGCTTACTTACTCCTCACAAGTGGGGCCACACTTATCATTGTGAGATAGAGAGAACTGAAATGTGGGCCTGGGCTTTTTTTGTCATATTGGATGGTCAACAAGTTTTAAATGAATATAACAATGTCTAATGGCATTATTGAGCAAACATCTAATGGAATGATGGCATTTTTGATACATCTAATGGCATTTTGAGTAAGCATCTCATGAATCGATGGCATTTTTGAGCGGCTGTAACTTCTAAGGGAAAAACTGAGTAGTGGGATACAGCTGGTGGCATAAATGATAAAAACCCTACAAAAGAACTAATTAAAACAACTCAAGTAAAACATTGATAATATCCAATTTCTTTCTAAAATAGCCATTGCTTAGAGATAATCAATGTTTAAAATCATTGCCACAACCACTTATGGAACATTTAAACCAAAGATAGATCAAGTGCAACCAAACATGTACTCAACATTTTAATACCTTATTTGCCTTGTACTGACCAGAGAAAACCTAGGATATTACAAAATAAATAAATAAATAAAGGGGATAGACGACTAACCTCTTCTTCGTTCTTGTCGGCGACGACCACAGGTGGGGACAGGGGAGGCAACAACTGTGGCAGACGAACACCCGACTGAGGTTGAGGAGCCACTACCTGCTCTGGCAGAGGAGCCAGAGGAGCTACCTGTTCCGAATTATTAGCAGAATAATTTATATAGGTCAAAAACTGACATATACATGCCTCAATAAATGTAATCTAGCTACACAGCTGCGGATCCAAGATTTCATACTTGGGTGTTAAAAAATTTATATTGCAAACTAAAACCACAACAATATTTTCAAATGGAGGGAGTAATATCTAAAATTTTCATGTGAAAAGATTCTTAGTCCATCGTAATGACAGTACTGACATGAATGACAGAAAATGAAGATTATTTACTTCATGACCATACAATACGACATTTTCATAAACAAGGCATGGTGTTGTTATCCTTAAGTTGCGGAAAATATTTTCACAATCACCTACGTAGGAAATTCAATTCCAAGGTCAAGCTACGTATTTGTATTAGCACAATCACCAAACCTAGGTGGATTTATTAGCAGAATAATTTATCTAGATCAAAATAATGCCTATACAGGGCTCAACACATGTAACCTAGCTAGTTACCTAAAACATCTACAGAATATTGATATGGAGTCCATCGATCAAAGATAAAAAGAAACCCTGGCCTTCCCCCAAAATAGACAAAAGGACTGACCAGAGCACACCTAGGATTTTACAAAAAATTAAAGGAGATAGATGAATAACGTCTTCTTTGTTGACATCGCCGACGACCACAGGCTCGGGCACAGGAGGCGTCACCTGCTCCGTCTGAGGAGCCAGAGCAGCTACCTGGTCCCACATAAATAGCAGAATATTTAATATAGATCAAAAAATGTCATATACATGCCTAAACTAATGCAACCTAGCAACACAGCTTCGGATCCAGGATTTCAAAGTTGGGTGTGCAAAATTTATATTGCAAACCAAAACCACAACAATATTTTTCAAACGGCTGAGATCAAGTTGGCTTTTGAGTCCAAAAGGCATTCTTCTGCCTCTGCTTCTGTTACTCAAGAAATTAAAGAGTTAGGGGTAATATCTAAAATGTTCATGTGAAAATATTATTTTTCCATCATACTGACAGTACATACATGAATGACAGAAAATGAAGATTATTTAGTATGATATTTTCGTAAACAAGGCATGGTGTTGTTATCCTTTACTTGAAGAAAATATTATGCTAAAAATAAGCAACCAAATAATATATTTCAAGTAGGGATGACAACAAGTCTAAAATATTACAGCCTATGGTAATTGGACTCCAGGAATCAAGCAATTGGTGTTGAGCAAATTGAACGACAAAAAATGTGTCTGCTGGATTAAGCATGAGAGGCTAGTTTTATACAAATTTACATGAAGTTTAGTGCATAAACTACACCACTTTTAGTCCATTTAGCAATAAAAGAACCATATATAAGAAATTTCGGGCAAAAAATTTCGAGTGGTTGTTAGATCTATCTTAAAATTTGGCATCAACACAATTTGGATGCACGAGAGCCATGGATCGGAGTGGTTGGTAGATCCTAAAAACAAGATAACCTATACAATGAGGAGCCGACCCCCACACACATGCACTCATGTGGATACGCCCTTGAAACCTACCGGATCTAACGAATCTAGGTACATATTTCATAGATGGAAGAAAAGCAGAAATCCTAGCCATGCCCAAAAATAGATAAGGGACTGAACAAGGAAACCTAGGATATTTCCTAAAATAGGACTGCCCTCTTCTTTGTCGTCGTCGCCGTCGATGTTGACCACGAGCTATGGCACAGGAGGCAGATGGCGTGGCAGAGGAGTCACCTGCTCCGGCGTAGGTGACACCTGCACCGAAGCCTGGACGTGGTCGACGACGTCAAGGCCGCCCTGTTGCCGGTTGTACCCCTCGCCAGCGGGGAGGGGTTTC
Source organism: Triticum urartu (assembly GCF_003073215.2). Taxonomy (NCBI): domain Eukaryota; kingdom Viridiplantae; phylum Streptophyta; class Magnoliopsida; order Poales; family Poaceae; genus Triticum; species Triticum urartu. The sequence continues at coordinate 181,992,715 of NC_053028.1, read as the reverse complement.
TCCATGTGCAGCTTCGCAGGGCGCTTGGGTACTTCGTGCGCCATGGCGTCGCCCCCCCCCCCCCAATGGTGTGCTTGGGCATCTCGACGACGGAGGTGCAGCGGCGGGATGGGCAGGCGAGTGGTGAGGCGTGGGAGGAGAAAACCCTCGTATTTGTGGATGAAGAAGAGGATGGGAAGAGGGGAGCGGCGATGAGATAAATGCTAATGGGGAAGCGGAGCTGCCGATTTAGTCCTGGGCAGTCAAAAGGAGTTGTTGCCACGTTCACACCTCCCCGTGCGTTGTTCACACCACCACGTCTTGCCACGTCAAAACGTAACTTCTCACTTCTCACTAAAATGAAAAGCCCGATCGTGCACAACCACGATTTAGGAGTAATGTAACTTCCCTTCAAAAAATTGTGTAATGCAACTGCTCCCTCATTACACAGAACAAAGTCATATAGTGGGACAACTGAATTTGTAGGCTTGTTTCATCTGCACGTGTCATGTTTTATATTTGTCCTAAAATATGTTGTAAAACTTTACAAACAATGGAATGACAAATGAATGTGACAAAACTTGGCCAGCAACCGCGCAGATTCGTCTGCCATATATCCGATGTCCGGTACAGAGGAGGGGAATGTTGATCCACGCGATGCCATGTGTTTCGTCTGGACCCATATCATGCACCCCAAGCCAACCGGGCCAAAACATGCGCCGCTAGCCTTCTCGATCCAAACAATGAGCTAGTGTCCACCATGCGCAGAGATGCTCATGTGGACAGGTTTGCTAGCACTAGTGAATGACGTCGGATCTCGGTGTGCAATATGTGTAGCCGCGTGTCTCTTTGGCGTGCCTGGCATACCGAACGGACTCGTCGAAGGTCCAATGAACCGCGGTGGGGTCAATGCTGGATGTATGGTGTGGGTCAACCTGGCTAATGGTGCATGGTTTGAGTTTAGGTGGCTAGGTTTGCATGGCTGGGGGGCTAGATGGCTAATGAGTGCGCATGCGTCATCTGTACATTGTCACGGTTGAATGGTGGTTGTCTACGTGGCCATGCGTGCATGCATGGTGTGGGTCCAGTTTGCATGCGGCGCACGGGATGTGCCTTGGTGGGTAGGGCCCACAACTTGCGGCACAGAGTTCTGAAGCAGATGAAGGGGCGGGCCCCAGTCTTTGTCCACAAGCAGGACTTGTTCCCTCTCGATGGCTAGCTCCGGGATGCGTTTTGGTCTCATTTACACACAACCTATGTGAAGGCTTATGCGTGCCACTCTCAATGTTCGACCACACCCACACCGTGAAAGGTCCCAAGAAATTTGGATCCCTCATGAATTTGCACGGATTATAGCGGCGACAGACGAGACCCGGCATTTTTTGCCCATAACAATGGCTCTGAGGCGGCCGTGCCCATTGGTCGCACATGGCACATATATGGACCAGAGCTTAGCATGGAACTGTCACCCCCAATCCCTGCTGTGATTTCATGTGGCCACGGTATAGATCCTGAATTTCCGAGGATACTGCCCTAGAAATGCGGAAAATGTCCCGAATATGGCAAGCGCGGGCTCCGAGAAAGGCCGGGACCTTGTATGCACTTTTGGATTATTCTCCATTGACCCAAGAGAGAGCATCGACGAAAATGGAGGAACAGGCCCGCATTCATTGCGCAAACCGGACACGTTACCTCAAGGTAGCTAGATCCAAACCATGCACCCCCGCTGTCTAGACCCACGTGGTGCACCACTTAGACACTAGACCCACATCACTTACGCCGGCCCCCAAGCCAACCATTCCCCATGTAGACTCATATGCCGCACCCCACAAAATAGCTTAGCACAAGACTTCCACCCCGATTTCCACAACATGCACCACTTCACGTAAGTGTCCAAAAAATGGACTATCGCATTATCAACATTTTTTTTGCCAAAACAAGTAAGTTGTTTTTAAATTGCTTGAAAATAGCAAGGTTTCTGTTAAATTATAATTTAATTAATTACACATTATAACGTGCATTTTTTGTCCCTCAAAAAGGGGTGCATTCCTTTTTGTAAACCCACAAAATTACTTCCTTTCCCTCGAAAAAACGAATCCTTCTTCACCCTCTCACGATCATGTTCACGGTGGCCTCGCCCTATAATCTAGGAGTGGTCGATCCAATCTCCCCATGGGGGACAACTTCCACGCACTATCTATCTTGGTTGGTTGCAACCATATGGGAAAATCACATTCTTTCGTTTTTCCTTCCAAAGATATGTGGCGAAAAAACATGGAACAAAAATTGTAGAAGGCATGGTGGGATACGTGCACATGTTGTCTTTTTGTACTACAACTGCACTTGTTGGCAAGTTGCATGTGCACGTGTCATGTTTCATTTTTTATTGAAAATTATGTTGTACACCTTTACATAGATGCTTGAATTATTGTTTTCATATGTTAATAATTCCTAAATATTGAAATTCAGCATGCACATAACACATGGCTTCCAAGCTTCATCAGCGACCGCTTGGATCCATCTGGTATATGCCCGCTGTCTGGTATTGGGCAGGGGAATGTGGATCCATGCGATGCCATGTGTTTCATCTCGACCCATGTCATGCACCCCCATCCTATCGGGCCGACATCATGTGCCGCTAGGCTTCTCGATCCTAACCATGCGCTAGTGTCCACCATGGGTAGAGATGCTCAGGTGCACAGGTTTGCTGGCACTAGTGAATGACGTCATATCTCGGTGTGCAATATGTGTAATCGCCTGTTGCTTTGACATACCTGGCATGCCGAGCGAAGGGACTCTTGTCGGAGGTCTAACGAACCGAGGTGGGGTCAATAATGGATGGATGGTGTGGGTGAACCTGGCAAACGGTGCACGGTTTGAGTGAAGCTGGCTAGGTGTGCATGGCTGGGGGCTAGATGGTTAATGAGTGCGCATGCATCTTGTGTACATTGTCAAGGTTGACCGGTGAGTGTCTACTTGGCCACGCGTGCATGCATGGTGTGGGTCCAGTTGGCGTGCGGCGCACGGGACGAGCCTTGGTTGCTAAGGTCCACATCTTGCGGCATGGAGTTCTAAAGCAGATGAAGGGGCAGGCCCCACACACCGTTCATAGGCCAGAATCGTTTCCTCTCAATGGACAATGGCTCTGAGGCGGCCCTTCTCTTTGGTGGCACATGGCCCATATATATGGACCAAAGAGCTTAGCATGTGGTTGTTACCCCATTCCCTGCTATGATTTCATGTGGACGCGGTATAGATCGTGAATTCCCGATGATACTACCCTAGAAATGCGGCAACTGTCCCGAATATGGCACGCAGGACCCAAGAAAGGCCGGGACCTAGCATGCGCATTTGGATTGTTCTCCGTTGACCCGAGAGAAAGCACCGATGAAAACGAAGGAACGGGCCCGCACTCAGTGTGCAAACCGGATGCGTTACCTCAAGGTAGCTAGATCCAAACCATGCATCCGCGCCGTCTAGACTCATGTGGCGCACCACTTACGCAGTAGACCCACACCACTTACACTGGCCCCCAAGCCAAGCATTCCCCCCGGGTAGACTCATCTGTCGCACACCACAAAATAGAATTAGCACAAGACTTTCACCCCAATTCACCAGGTTACTACCTTGTGCACCCCTAGCCAGCATGATACACTGCATGCACCTAGAGCCACCTGGGCCCACAGCATGCACCACTACACGTACGTGTCCACAAAATGAACTAACCCATAATCAACTTTTTTTTGCCAAAACAATTTAGTTATTTTTATAATGGCTTGAAAATAGCAAGGTTTCTGTTAAATAATAATTTCCTTAATTACAATAAGGTCCATTTTGTAACCACACAAAATGCCTACCTTCCCTTGAAAAAAAGAATTCTTCTCTCACGATCACGATGGCCTCACCCTATAATCTAGGAGTCGATCCAATCTCCCCACGGTGGCCAAGTTGCACGTAGTAGATATTTTTGGTTGGTTGCAAATTTCTCTCCAAAACGGTTTATTATGAGAAAATCACCTTATATTTTTTACTTCCAAAGACATGTGGCGACAAAAGCATGGAACAAAATCGTAGGAGGCACGGTTGGATACGTGCACATGCTGTCTTTTTCTACTACAACTGGACTTGTTGGCAAATTGCATGTGTACGTGTCATGTTTCAATTTATCTTGAAAATTATGTTGTACACATTTACATAGGCGATCGAATTGTTGTTCTCATATGTTAATAATCCCTAAATATTGACCACGTGACACATGTGGTAAGCAATCCAAACAATTCAAAAAAATCCCTAAATATTGAATTTAAGCATGCACCTAGAAATTATCGGTCATAGACCCAACATCTCTTTTGTAGAGATTAAGGTACTTCCACATTAAATCTAATACAATAAATTCAAATGATCAACTTAATACATTAACAGCACATAGGGATGTAGCCTAGGAATCCAACGAGTAGAGAGAAAGGGAGGAACAAAAGCTGGAAGAAGAAGGATCAGCCAGCAGTAGCGCCATCAGCCTCCTAGCCTCACAACTCCAGGTCTCCAGCCTTGTGAACTCTAGTTTTTTTCCTGCGAAACACGAATGGCAAAGTTGCTGTTACAGGTTAGGACTTAGTGAAAATTACAGTTATGCTGAAATAGTTATAATGACAAACAGTGTTGACATGATAGTTACAACAAGCAAACAAAACCAAGCTCACAAGTGCAACTTACTTTTAACATCAAACAATTATATTAACATGTCCACTTTCGAGCAAGATTTTACCATGCAACATCAACTTGTCATAGCAACAGAAGGCATGGCATGAAAGTATTTACAACATAATGCAAATAATTTTTAGGAAGCATGGCCATAGGAGTTATATTTTTAGTGGCAACCTTCAAGCAAAGTTGCATAGTTTTATAACAGAAAGGGCTACTGTTATTGGTAGAGGCACACTGAGATTGGATAGCCATCGAGGATGGCCAGTGGGCCAGGGGCCACATGACTGGGAGCATTTGTGTGTCCGTGACTGCCGTGGGACCCGGATGTCAGTGGCTTACTTTGAAAACAAAAGGGGAGGGTTTATAGTTTAGTGGGAACCATCAAGCAAATTCGCAAAGTTTTATAGCTGACAGATTTATACTTGCTGAGATGCACAGAGTAAAATGATGGCATGTTGGAGGCAATAAATAAATATGCTACATGGCTTGTCATGGCATCTAATTGCATAGAATGCTAGTACAAATCATGGATAACAAGACATACAACATGAGCATCTCCATAAGAGCTGGTAGCTCTACCAAAAAGCAATCAACAACTCAAAAAAGGTTCAAATATAGTATCAAGCACTTAATAATAGAAAGACACATAACAAATTTTTGGAGTAGAAGTGCAGGTGAACATCAAATACTACCACTACAACAGTACATACTTAGTCTAGGGTTCATATACATCATAATCCAGCCCCCAAAAGCATGTACTCAATCACTACCACCACAACTGTAAGCACGAGCAGTAGGAAGATTAGGAGTGGGGAAGCTTACTCTAAACAACGGTACCACCGCCGTTCAGACGAGGGGAGCGGCGAGGGAAGCATGGAGAACGGCGGGGAAGCGATGTCGCGACCACTGTCCTCCTCTTGCGCCTTAGAGTCATCTCCGACTCGGGTGGAGGCTCCAGAATCTACAACGGCACATCGTGCACCGTGGGTTCCTGATCCAGTGGATGCTCTACCCTGGATCTGAACGCCCACCACCTGCGCCTGTCCGACGGGCTGGACGAATTGGCCTGCTCCATCGCCCACAGGAGGATCTCGATGTCGTGCCTCGGTTGTGCGGGCGAGGGGAAAGCTTTTTCTTGTCCCTGGATGTCATTTCCCTCACAGTGGCCATTGCCGTCTAGTTCAACTGCCTTAGGTTGTTAAACCAAGAACGGATCTCCATTAACCTGGCCATCTTGACCTGGTCGCCACCGGCGATCTCCACGAAGTCAGCGTTCTCGCCGCCGGCTATCTGCTCCTCCATCGAGGTTCTTGCGTGGATGGAAGAAGGGGGTGGGATGTGGAAGAGGAGACGAGAAAAGTTACGACCGCGAGAAGGAGGAGAAGGAGAGGGAGGAGATGTCGCGGTTGTAATGGCGATGGGTGAGGGGAAGGACGATGGCGGCGATGGTTATGCATTGGATGAGAGGGGCGGCGCGTGATTGTTTTCTTCCTATGACTTTTCTTGAGACAATTTTTCCTATGACTAAAATGCCAGAGATTAAAATGGTTCCAAAAAAGCCCAACCAATGTAAAACTTTGTATAATAAATATGGATAATTTGGGCCAACCAAAGCCCACAACATGAATTAATAGTACACTTACAACTTAAATAACACCAAGACAGATATAGATAGATAGATTTTTTAGCTAAAAAAGATAGATAGATAGATAGATAGATGGCCGCTGCTTCTCCACCAGGCTCCTCCTTTCTCCTCCTCCGAGCGCCCTTCACTGCTCCTCCGCGGTGTTGTTGATGGGGTACGACAGAGTGTGCATGCGCTCGTCGGTGGGGAAGACATTTTTGTAGTCCGTGAAGATGTTATGGGTGGTGAAAGCAATGAACTCGCAGCCACACTAGAACACGCAGCCGAGGAGGTAGAACGCGTCGAAGGGGTTGGTGAAGTGGGCAAGGATAGCAACCACAACCCCGTTGTGGATGAGCTCCTCGACTCGGTACATCCTTGGAGATCCCCGAGGGAGGTGCCCATAGCCGGCCCCAAGGAATAAGTCAGTGAACCCCCTTGCACCCCTCCACCTTGACATCATCCACACATGAAGGGTTCTCTCGACGTACACCCCGGTGGTGTAGAGCATCTCCGGCACGGTGGGGGGGAAGCGGTAGGTTGACCCGGTGTACTGCATGGCTGCGGCGGGCTGGTTCTTGGGGCTGTTTGTGGTGAAGAAGAAGAAGAAGGGCAGGCGCAAAATGCCGGTGGGAGAGTATGGGAGATGGATGAAGGGTGTGAGAGGAAGAGGAACATGATAGGTGGCTTAAATAGCCACCGTGGCAGTAATGGGGTCAAATGTGAACAAATTTTCCACCCACCGCGGCATCGGGAGTGTACACGCGTGGGAAACTGTATTGTGAATCAAAATGCGAAGTTTAAGTGCTGCCCTATGTGTCGCCGGTCGGGTCAACTGGGGACGGCTCTGTGGCGCGTGCTCCTACGCGTATGTGCACGCATGCAACGTAGGCTGAAGCGTACGCATGCATGCAACCTCATGCAACGTAGGCTCGCTCGGGCGCATGCAACGGCGGCGGACATCGCTAGGTCCAACGGGTGGGCTTCTTTACATAGCCCAACGACACGCATTCATGGCTGTTGGAAATATGCCCTAGAGGCAATAATAAAAGCATTATTATTATATTTCCTTGTTCATGATAATTGTCTTTATTCATGCTATAATTGTGTTATCCAGAAATCGTAATACATGTGTGAATAACAGACACCAACATGTCCCTAGTAAGCCTCTAGTTGACTAGCTCGTTGATCAACAGATAGTCATGGTTTCCTGACTATGGACATTGGATGTCATTGATAACGAGATCACATCATTAGGAGAATGATGTGATGGACAAGACCCAATCCTAAACATAGCACAAGATCGTATAGTTCGTTTGCTAGAGTTTTCTAATGTCAAAGTATCTTTTCCTTAGACCATGAGATCGTGTAACTCCTGGATACCGTAGGAGTGCTTTGGGTATACCAAACGTCACAACGTAACTGGGTGACTATAAAGGTAGACTACGGGTATCTCCGAAAGTGTCTGTTGGGTTGACATGGATCAAGACTGGGATTTGTCACTCCGTATGACGGAGAGGTATCACCGGGCCCACTCGGTAATGCATCATCATAATGAGCTCAAAGTGACCAAGTGTCTGGTCACGGGATCATGCATTACGGTACGAGTAAAGTGACTTGCCGGTAACGATATTGAACGAGGTATTGGGATACCGACGATCGAATCTCGGGCAAGTAACATATCGATTGACAAAGGGAATTGCATACGGGGTTGATTGAATCCTCGACATCGTGGTTCATCCGATGAGATCATCGTGGAGCATGCGGGAGCCAACATGGGTATTCATATCCCGCTGTTGGTTATTGACCGGAGAGTCGTCTCGGTCATGTCTACTTGTCTCCCGAACCCGTAGGGTCTACACACTTAAGGTTCGGTGACGCTAGGGTTGTGAAGATATGTATATGAAGAAACCCGAATGTTGTTCGGAGTCCCGGATGAGATCCCGGACGTCACGAGGAGTTCCGGAATGGTCCGGAGGTAAAGAATTATATATAGGAAATGCTGTTTCGGCCATCGGGACAAGTTTCGGGGTTATCGGTATTGTACCGGGACCACCGGAGGGGTCCCGGGGGCCCACCGGGTGGGGCCACCTGTCCCGGGGGGCCACATGGGCTGTAGGGGGTGCGCCTTGGCCTTCATGGGCCAAGGGCACCAGCCCCACTAGGCCCATGCGCCTAGGGTTTCCAAGGGGGAGGAGTCCAAGTGGTGGAAGGCACCTCTGGGTGCCTTGGGGGGGAGGGAATCCTCCCCCTGGCCGCCGCACCTAGGAGATTAGATCTCCTAGGCTGCGCACCACCCCCCCTTGGCCCTCCTATATATAGTGGGGGAGAGGAGGGATTTCATACACCAGCCCCTGGCGCCTCCCTCTCTCCCCGTTACGTCTCTCTCTAGTAGTATAGGCGAAGCCCTGCTACTGTGACGCCCTGCATCCACCACCACGCCGTCGTGCTGCTGGATCTTCATCAACCTCTCCTTCCCCCTTGCTGGATCAAGAAGGAGGAGACGTCTCCCGTCCCGTACGTGTGTTGAACGCGGAGGTGCCATCCGTTCGGCGCTTGGTCATCGGTGATTTGGATCACGTCGTGTTCGACTACATCATCACCGTTCTTTGAACGCTTCCGCACGCGATCTACAAAGGTATGTAGATGCATCCGATGAGTCGTTGCTAGATGAACTCCTAGATGATCTTGGTGAAACAAGTAGGAAAAGTTTTGTTTTCTGCAACGTTCCCCAACAATGGCAGCCCACCCTCGAGCGTAGAAAAAAAATAGGCACAGAAAAGAACGTAAGTATTATATGATTTATCGACGCGAAAGCCCTAGATAATCCTTACAATGTCAAAAAGCTATGAAACTTGGCAATGATGCTAGTCATGTTGGTACAAGGTTGTTGGTCCACTTCAAGGATGTCGACAAAAACATGCTTCGAGACGGACCCTTCTCGTCCCAAAAGGCCTCCCATGAAGCAGGTTCAGAATGACACCGAATTTTTCCAGGATGTAAGTCCAATGAGATCAACACTTGTTCATGTTGGCCAATGTGGCACTCACCGTCGAAGGAGATAAAGATTGATACTTGTTCATGTGGGCCCATATTTTTTTTACATTTGGTGTCGATAGAACACAAAAAACAAACATGACTATATGCTTTTAGCTCTTCATCCTCCCCAATTTGTTGGCCAACTCAGCAGGTTTTGCCTTAAGATGCCACCTCTTTCTGTAAGCTGCAATTGCTGTGGTTTTGGAATGCTGGTTCTCTTTCCTGCAGAACGGGCATTTATAGCGACCGTTACGCCGGTACACAATCTTTGCAGCCATGAGCCACTTGAAGATTTTCTTTCTAAAAGCTTTCCTCAGTTGTAGGTAGTTCTCCCATTCTTCCAAATATGCAATCTGGTATTAGAAGAAAAAAAATCTCATGCCAGCGAATTGTACATTATATCAAAGGCAGGCATAAATGGATTGTTTTTTCTTTGTATTGGTTCCCTAAAACTTTGGTTATATGAAAGACATGCATAAAATGGAATACAAATGATCCATCCATCTAAATTTGCAAACCCTAGGACTGATAACCGTACGATTAATCAAAAAAAGGCAAATAGTACGATTGTCTATACGAATAGCGAGGAATAACAAGAGAGCAATTTCTAGGGTTAACCTCGAGAAGGCAAATTCTATGGTTAATATATGCAGGCACTAACCGATTCATCGTCGTTGGTGCTGTGTTGTACCAGCTGCGGCTACGAATCGGCGGTGACAATGTCCTTGTCGACCAGTTCCTTCATGGGGTCCACATCCGCCGCACGGAGCGCACCAGCCACGCACCCTCCCTCGGCAGGTAGGATCATCCTCACTGGCAATAATGTGGGCTTTTTGGCGGCGGCGAGTAGTGGGCGGCGACGAAGACGTGGGTGGAAAGGTAGAGGCGATCGAACGCTAGAGGCGGGAGTGAGATTTGGGGAGTGAAAATTCAATTTGTTTGGGAGAGAGAGGTCAAGGCCGCGCACAATTCGTCACTTTTGAAATTTAGGTAGAAACATGCACGTATACGGCATCATGCACACCCAGAGATTTCCCCGAACCAACCAATCAACCAAGCAAGCAAAAGAAAAAGTGCACAAAGTCGGTCCACAAACGTGGCAACATAAACCAAGCACCAAAATAGTGTGTTAAAAAAATAGCAAAAATAGGAGGGACATTTTTTTGTTTTGCGTAGTACTACTAAATACTAGAAGGGAGAACTACTAAAAAAAATACTAGAAGGGACAGTTGGCACATTTAATTTCACATGGCATCTAGCTTTTTTGTTCATCACTAACTATGTTGTACCGATTAGGTAAAATGAATGGATAATTATTAAACCCTAGCTATTGTCAAGGTTTATTGGTGTGTGTCTACGTGGCCAAGTGTGCTTGCACGGTGTGGGTCCAAGTGAGTGTGATGCACGGGACGGGACTTTGTGGTTAGGGCCCACATGAAGCGGCACCGAATTTTGAGGAAAGTGAAGGAACGAGCCCCAGACACCGTCCGCATGCCAGACTTATTCCCTCCCATTGGCTAGATCCAACATGCGATATGGCCTTGTTTACACTTACCCTGCGTGACGGTTTATGCATGCCCCTCTCGGTGTTTGACCATACCCTTCATGGGTCATATGATGAGACCACGCCAGGCCCCCTGATGCACCGCCTAGGCACAAACCGGGCGCGTTACCTCTCGGTAGCTGGATCCAAACCATGCACCCCCCCTGTTTAGACCCAAGTGGAGTAGCACTTAGACACATGACCCGCCACACTTGTGCCAGCCCCTGAACCATGCATCCCCGCCGTGTAGACTCATATGTGGCCATGTGTGCATGCATGTTGTGGTTCCAGCTGACTGCGATGCACGGGACGGTCCTTGGTTACTAGGTCTAACATCACGCGGCAACGAGATTTGAGGCAAATGATGGAACGGGCCCCGCACTCCCTTCACACGACGGATGCATTCCCACTCTGTGGCTTGATCCAACATGGGATATGGCCCCAGTTGCCCATAGCCTACGTGAGGGCCTACGCATGCCGCTCTCGATGTTTTACAACACCCTCTAGGGGTCGTATGATTACACTTGCGCTAGGTCCCGTGAATTTTCGGCCCTCAATAATTTGCATGGATTATAACGGCAGCTGATGAGCATCATAGCCTAGAGAACGGCGTCAAGGCCACCCCTCCCTTTGGTAGCATATGGTGCATATATGGACCAAAGAGCTTAACATGGGGCTTTCATCCCAATCCTTGCTATGATTTCATGTGGCCGCCGTAGATCTTGAACTTTCGATGTTACAACCCTAGAAATGCGGTAAATGTCCCGAATTTGGGAGGGAGAAAGGCCACGCAATAAACTATCCCCATAATTTTATGTTTGTTTTATCTGGAAAGACAAACAAGTTTTTTAAAATAAGGATTTTTAGCATGTTTTAATAAGGATTTTATAATTTCACATTATAAGGTGCTTATTTTTTCCTAACAAATGTGTTGTAAACGCACAAAGCTCCACATTGAGCCTCTCACCATCATGTTCACGTTGAACTCACCCTAAAATGAAGGAGAGGTAGATCGAATCTCCCCACGGGGGGCAACCTCCACCTAGTAGCTAAATATGGTTAGTTGAGAATTTCTCCCCAAGTCGTTTTTTGAGGCAAAATCACATTCTTTTTTTCCTCCAATATTGTGGCAAAATACATGGAAGAAAAATCATGGGAGGCACGGTGGAACGAGTGCACCTATTTTCCCCTCCAAAAGTGCACTAGTTGCCATATTGCATGTGAACGTGTCACCTGTACAAACAATTGAATTGTCATTTTTATTTTGTTAACAATTCCTAAATATTGAATTTCAGCATGCACCTACCCCATGTCAGTTAGGTCAAATTTGTTTTATCCAATCTCCGCCAGCGACCGTGCAAATTCTTGTACCATGCACGTGCTGCTCCGGGCCTCTGGCGTCCGGTATTGGACAGGGGAATCTAGATGTGATGCAATACAATTCATGTTGTCCCATATCATGCACCCTTAGCCAACCAAGCCGGAACATGCACCGCTAGCCACCTCAATCTAGACCATGCGGTAGTGTTCACGATGGGCAAAGATGCTCAGTTGGACATGTTTGATGGCACTAGTGCATGATGCCCAATCTCGGTGTGCAAGACGGGTAGCCGTGTGTCGCTTTGACATGCTTGGCTTACGGAGGGAGGGACTCGTTGGATAACTAACGAACCGAGGTGGGGTCAAGGGTGGATGGATGGTGTGGGTCAACTTGGCTAAAGGGCAACGGTTTGAGGCCACTTGAACAATGTATGCCATGGCTATGGTCATGAGCTACCTCACTTGCCTTACCACAAAATTTTTCATAAGGGGACAGTGTAAACCTAAAATTTTTGAGTTTTATTTTTGGATATCCTATTTGTTACATTTATGGCATCGTGTACAACAAATTTGGGATTATTTTGGAGATGGTCAAAAAATCACTTCATTACAGACAAACCGTTTGGTCTCACTTAAGCGAGTTTTTCTAACAAGGTGGTTTTTTCGACCACATCCAAATCACCTGAAATTTTGTACACATGATCTTTCATAAACATAGACAAAATTTGAAAGCTTTCCAAATTTTTTAGAATTTTATATAATTTATAGTGCCTCAGTGAAACTCAGGTACATACCTCTGACTTTACCTTAAGGGGACAGTGTAAACTTCATTATTGCTGAATTTTCTTTGATAATCATGTTTATTACATGGATGTGACTGTGTAAAAAAAATTGGGTGATTTGGAAAAGAAAAAGCCCACCATCTAACAGGAGATATCAAACCCCACAGCCTGCATACGACTAGAAACCCAACTATATGGACCAGGATGCAGGCCCGTGGGATGTTGATTTCTCCTGCTAGTAGGCCCCACAGGGCATACACAGAAGTGGATAGGGAACATGATGTTTCAGTGAGAGAGGCTCATGCAATTGGTCTCTCAGCCACGTATATAAGTAGGTGCGTGCGCGTCTCGCTTGGCGAGGTGGGACTAAACTCCCACCACCCGCCAGTTGCGCCTGGTGCGTCTCAGCGTTGGGCCAAATTTTCTTGGGCTGTCCCAGGCGAACCTCACCCACATGCTGGACCACGCATCCTTGTAGATGGTTGGGCTGGCCCATCATGTATGCATATCCTTTTTCTTTTTTGTTTTTCACATATTCTCTTTCATTTATTATTATAAAGTTCTAAAACAAAGGTTGTTGTAAACGCACAAAACTCCTTCTTCAGCCTCTCACCATCACATTCACGTTGAACTCACCCTAAAATCAAGGAGACGTAGATCGAATCTCCCCACGGGGGACAACCTCCACGGAGTAGCTAAATATGGTTACTTCAAATTTTCTTCCCAAGTCGTTTTTTGAGGGGAAAATACATTTTTCTTTTTTCCTCCAATATTTGTGGTGAAATACATGGAACAAAAATCGTGGGAGGCACGGGGGCTACCTGTTTCCCCCCCTCCAAAAGTGCACTTGTTGCCAAAATGCATGTGAACGTGTCATATTCCACATTTTCCTTAAAACATGTTGTACACCTGCACAAACAATTGAATTGTCGTTTTCATTTTGTTATCAATTCCTAAATATTGAATTTCAGCATGCACCTATCCTATGGCGTCTCATCCAAGCTCCCACATCAACCGCGTAGATTCTTCTACCATGCATGTGTGCTGCTCTGGCGTCCGGTACAAGAGAGGGGAATCTTGATCCGATGTGATGCGATTCATTTCTACCCATAGCATGCACCGCTAGGCAACCGGGCCGATAGCATGCACCGCTAGCCACCTCGATCCAGATAATGGGCAAAGATGCTCAGCTGGACATGTTTGTTGGCACTAGTGCATGATGCGCCAATCTTGGTGTGCAAGACGTGTAGTCGTGTGTTGTTTTAACATGCTTGGCATACCGAGGGAAGGGACTCGTCGGAGATCCAACGAACCGAGGTTGGGTCAAGGGTGGATGGATGGTGTGGGTCAACTTGGCTAAAGGTTTACGGTGGGTGTCTACGTGGCCAAGTGTGCATGCATGGTGTGAATCCAGCTGTGTGTGATGCACTAGACGGTCCTTTTTGGATAGGGCCCACATGAAGCAGCAACGAATTTTGAGGAAGATGAAGGAACGGGCCCCGCACTCCGTCTGCATGCCGAACTTGTTCCCTCCATTGGCTAGATCTAGCATGCGATATGGCATGCCTTCCACATAGCCCATGTTAGGGCTTATGCGTGCCGCTCTCGGTGTTTGACCACACCCTTCATGGGTCATACGATGAGACCACGCCAGGCCCCGTGAAGCACCGCCTATACACAAACCGGACGCGTTACCTCTTGGTAGCTATATCCAAAGCACATGCAGACCCGCCGTCTAGACCCACGTGTGGAGCATCACGTGGACGTTTAGACTCATACGTGTACATGCATCCTCTTGGTAGACGTTTATACTCATGCATTACCTCTTGGTAGCTAGATCCAAACTGGACTCACACCACTTACGCCAACCATGCATCCTCGCCGTTTAGACTCATACATGGACATGTGTGCATGCATGTTGTGGGTCCAGTTGAGTGCGATGCATGAGACATGCCTTGGTTACTAGGTCTAACATCACATGGCATCGAGATTTGAGGCAAATGAAGGAACGGGCCCCGCACTCCTTTCACAGGCCGGACGCATTCTCTCTCGATGGCTTGATCCGACATGCGATATGGTCCCGTTTGCACGCAGCCTATGTGATGGCCAATGCATGTTGGTCTCAATGTTTTACCACACCCTCTAGGGGTTGTATGACGACACCACACCAAGTCCGGTGAATTTTTAGCCCCTCGCGAATTTGCATTGATTATAACGACAGCAGACGGGCATCATAGCCGTAGAGAACGGCTTCGAGGCCACGCCCCCCGTTGGTAGCATATGGCACATATATGGACCAAAGAGCTTAACATGGGGCACTCATCCCATTCCCTGCTATGATTTCATGGTGGCCGCATAAGATCTTGAACTTTCGAGGTTACAACCATAGAAATGCGGTAAATGGCCCGAATATGCGAGGGGGGGGGGCGAGAAAGGCGACGCAATTACCTACCCCCATTATTGAAGTTTGTTTTTTTGGAAAGAAGCAATTTTTTATAAATAAGGAATTTTCGTCACTTATTAATAACGATTTTATAATTTCACATTGTAAGGTGCATTTTTTCTCTAAAACAAAGGTGTTGTAAACGTACAAAACTCCTCCTTGAGCCTCTCACCATCACGTTCACGTTGAACTCACCCAAAAAGGATCTCCCTCTTTTTTACGATTTTCCTTTCTTTTTGTTTTTTAGACAAAAGGATTTTGCTTTGGTTTTTTTATTAGTAACATAGGGTTTTACTTTGTGACTGGTAAGCGGCCTGTGGGCCTGTTTGGTTGTTTCTTTACGAACTAGACCCACGGGCGGTTATTTTCTGTGCTTGACATGGATAGGGTCTGTGTCATCACCCCCATCGCCCACACACCCCCCCCCCCCCCCCCCCCCCCCCCCCCCCCAAACCCCCCCCCCCCCCCCCCCCCCCTGGCCGCTCTCGACGGTTGGAGCAGAAGAGCGCGGAGTGAGATTGGGAGGCCGCCAGCAAGCACCTAGCGACTACTGGCGACTAGGTGAAGTGAGAAACACTAACTTGTAATCTTCGACTTCTTTGTTCCTTGTTGTGTTGCCGTTTCGGGAGTTGGATATGGTTTTCAAAGTCATAGATTAGATAGTTAGGATTTTTAAATCGGAGGTTAGGTGGAAGGCGATGCAGAGATTGAAGGAAGTTTTCTACATCGGTGGCTAGCTGGGTATTTTTTCTAGGGTTTCGGTATTCCAGGGTTTTCATAACAATGAACAAGTGCAGATGCGTAACACAATAGCAGCAAATTTCAGCAAACAATCCTGTAAAAACTTTAAAAAATATTTGCCTTGTGTAGTGGCGAATCCAGGAAGAAACCAGAGGGTGGGCTCAAAACTTATAAGCTGGGCTAGTGGATTAAATTCCTTTTTAGGACGAAATTAGGTAGGGTTTAGTAAGGCAGCCATTAACTTGTAGTCCTAGATTGCAAGTCAACTACACATTTCTTAGAAAAATATTTACTGCAGTGTTTTTTTGCAGAATATGAAATTTTGATCCAAATATTTGTATCTTTGTAGGGAAATAACAATAAACTCTTAATTCTGTTGACCAAATTAGTTCATATTTTAAAGATTATAAATGTGAGGGCATACAATATATCAGAGTTTTTAGGAATTATTTTAGTCTTTATTTTGTGTGGTTATGTAGTACCAGGAAAAAGTGAAGTAAGTTCATTTTCTCCAACATGACAAACAAGTGGCTAATTGAGTTGGTTACCCTGACGATCCTTCGTCCGTCCAGAACAAATTTTCTTTTCTTTTTCAAGGAACATATTGTTGGATGTGGATGTATGTAGATGGGCTATATGTTGAAGGTGTGCATGTGTACATTCGGGTGGGCCGAGTAACAACAGTAGTAGGATTTATGTTTTCATAGGACTTTTCTCAAAGATTACTGCTCAGTCTCAGACACTACCTCAGTTGTGCTACAGAGGAGGAGGGGCCAATGCCGCGCGTTGATGCTCGGGGTGAGCCCATGCTGCCGGTCAAGGATGAAGAGAAGGACATGTCTGAACAAGCTGTGGTGCGGCAGGCACGCGCTGCGCTGCGGGGTTATGAGGAGTGGAGGGCAAGCCACCCGCTCAGTTCAAGTGTATGATTGTTGATTACTGATGCAGTACCTTCGTTGATTATACTGTATGATTGTTGCCTTGTGTGTTTACATGCATAAGCCCTTTTCTTAAATTCTCATCCTTTTCTTTTCTTCATTTTATTTTGTTTACACAGGTGGTGTGCATAACCTGTCGACAGGACTGCAACAGGCCCGATGCTGATGGGTTGACATTTACCATCAGGCTAGATGGGGACACTTCAGCTGTGGTATAAATAATCATGTCAATTTTTACTTGTATTGTGTTTGTTCCCCTCTACTTTGAAGATTAACAAAATGTAGGAAATAAATAGCAATTAAATTCTACATCTACAGATCGTGCCATGCTAAGCAAGGCACCAGTTCAGCGCCATCCCAGATAGTTCATTGCTTTTTCAAGCGAGAGGGAGCCGCATGTATGATTTTGGCGTGTACAAAGGGAATTCAAGGGCCATCATCTGTGGTGAAAACTGGTGCAGGTTTGTTGAAGACTTCGACCTGCGAGAAGGCGACCTTGTCTCCTTCGATTTGACTGAAGACATTCCTATGGTGTACTACTGCAACCTGCCAAGGACATGCGATCAAAATGAAGAGCGTAAACATCCTCTAGAATTAGCTGTCATAACGAAGGGAATTAATCTTACGAAGCAAGAGGAGCGTAACCTACATGACCTTTTGGCGATGAAGAAAGGTTATATAGGTGCATTTTTTGTCCACCGCTTCACCAAGTCAAACATAGTAGGAAAGACGATGGTATGTTTTTGGTGTACTAGTATTTTCTATTTTGTATGCAATTTTCTTTGTTTTTTCACGGAGAGAAAGTTTAATGATATGCTATTGTAGCTGAAACCAGTGAATACACTGATGTGTGTTTTTGCATATCCTTTTGTTTCCCATAACTGAAGATCCTTATGTAATATATGTAGATGTAGCTGAAGATCCTTTTGTTTACTGCTCCTTCACATATTTGATAATTTTTCTTCCTATGACGGTGCATACAGAGATTACCGGTGAAAGTTGTCGACGCCCTGAAGACCCCAGGAGATGGGGAGATACCGGGAGATGGGCTTGCTGGCATTCGGCTGTGCAAGGACAGTTTCATGCCGTTCAAGTACCACAAATGTGATGATGGCCGCATCATCTTCGACAAGGGATGGAGTGATTTTGTTAACAGTGAAGAGCTTAAGGTTCATAAAGACATTCTTTTCGGTTTCAAGACCACCACCCGTGAAGATCTTCAGATCGAGGTGGTTATGAACATGCTGACCGAGGAGCCACAAATGTAGCACGACAACGCAAGAGTGTCCTTTACACTAGGTATAGTGCGAAAACTATGTTGATAGCAGTTATGCATCTATGGGGTTACGTCTTCATTATGTCTTGGGTGATGATGACTATGAGAGGAGGACATGTTGCAGTTAGAGTAAATGCTAGGATTCGGCCCTATTCAGGACTCAAAATAGGTCTTTCACAGGTGGTTGCTTTATTGGCTGCTGTTTCCCTGGCTATAATCATGAATGATGGTAATGCAAATGGAATCGTTAAGGGGGTTTTATTAATATTTTAAATCATGGAGTTAAGATGGTATAACTACCTATGAGTGTTTGCGTAGGAGATGCGGGAAGGGCATCAGTTGTGTTCTTGACTCTTTGGTAATGCAGGAATAATGTGAGATTACAAAATAAATGGTATAGTGATCTTATGATTCTTGTTTAGCTAATTTGCTTGTGGATCATGGGATGGTCTATATTGCATATGAAGGTGGTAAACAAAGAGGTGCTGATGTTGGGAGCAAAGAGGTGTTGATGGTCTATATGCGCAGGCTAGAGCATGTAGCAGGTGAATTGTACAGTTCATCGCAAGTGTGGAGTCATAGGGTACTGTGGTGTCGTCTGCGCATCTCTGCCGTAGTTTTATTTTTTGGACCTTCATGTTAAGTCTGGCTGGGCTTGCTACCATGTATGATTTGTGCTACTAGTTGATTACTTTAGTTTCTAGCTGTAGTTTGTATCAGGGGCTTGAAAGACCATGTGGTTTCTGTTAATGGAAAATCAGAGGGGGCGACCCTTATTCTGATTAAAAAATGAACTTTCTCTATGCAATTAAAATAAAATAAAATTTCTCTATTCAAACCTAGTCGAGAACAGTATTCATTATAAATCTGAAATAATCTTTTAGTAAAAATGGCTATCACATTCTGTATCATAGCTAGCGAAACCGAAACAAAATAAATGTCTTAAGTATAATATCTCGTGAACATGGATCAAATTAGGCAAGACAACTAGAATAAAGGATGATTGAACATTTCAACTTGCAGGAAATTTGAACTTACGACTTACTAGTAGTATAATAAAGTTTACAGAATATCAGCTAGATAAATAGAAGAAACATTTTAGGTTGATTCATTCTTGCTTCCGGACTTCTTTGACCGCCTAGATGGTTTGGCGAGATGCTGGCGCTGACTCTCGAACCCCTTTTGGAAGTTCACCAACCGCCTGTATACATCGTAGGTGGCATACGCGTCCATGGAAGCATAATAGATGTTCTTCAAGGGCAAGGGCGCTTCTGCCCATATATGGTGGTCATCTTCTGTGATAGCGTCCTTCATCTTATTGTAGCTATGGTGGATGATGGAACCAGCGTAGTCAGCCAAGCCATACTTTGGCTTAATTGTCATTGGATCATGCACTCTCCACATATTCTGGACATTCACAAAGTTTTGTACCACCAGACCAACACACTTGAGTTTTTCTCGTCATTGTTGATGTCCACCCCAACAAAGGTGTACTCCTCGTCGAGCAGGAAGGCGGCAAGCAGGCCACAATGCTCATTAGCAACGCTTATGTGGTACACGAGGACGTAGATGCCAACGCATAACTGGACCACGGCCGCCATCTATGTCGGACCACGAGGCCAGGTGTACTCCACATCCAGGGCAACTATCTTCTGGTTGTTGTTCCGTATCCAGTATTTGAATCTGCCAATGCAGTACTCAACACAGCTAGCCTTGTTCATGTACTTCATACAAATTTCGGTATTTCCATCTGCCCTAGCAGCATAATCTATCTCGAACGCCATGCCGAAGGACTGTAATTGATGAAACCAGTAAAAGACATGAAGCATGACAATAACATGATAACAATAAGCCAAGATGAATATGACGACAGATAGTATAGGAATTCTGGCGCTATTGAAATTTATGTAAACAAGTGTATGAACAATTTAAATTAAACAAGTACTCCCTCTGTAAAGAAATCACTAAAGTAGTGAACCAAAAGTTGTTATATTTCCTTGCAGAGGGAGTATATGCGAATTAACAATCAAAATTTACGCTCTTGAAACGTTAATCTAAACAACTGCATCAACAATCAAGAATAAACATGTGTCTATGAATTGTTCATCGCCCATGCAGATGAAACTATGTGTACAAACTAAAGAAGCAGGAGAAAAACAAGAAATTGACAAGACAACGGACTAGATGTTGCATGCAGATGAATCTGTGTGCAAAATTCTCATAAGGCAACGGACTACATGTTGCAGGCAGATGAATCTGTGCGCACAAAATAAAGAAGCAGGAGAACAAGAAATTGGCAAGAAGAAGGCCATCGTATGTGCTGCTGCTGGAGAACTACTAACAAAATTGACAGGAAGGAGAACTCACCGTTGCAGAAGCCAGATTGTTGGGAGAGTGGGCGACGCAGAGGAAGAGGGAATAGAGAGGACGCAGAGGCAGAGGAACCGTTTTTGGAGAGTCGTGGCAGTGAGGACGAAGCGCCCTCGCGCATGCGCGTCCTAAATAATTGGGACGGAGCTCGTCGTGCCTGTTGGAGTCCTTGCTTCTTTTCTCATGTTCACATTTAAAATGGGCTCATCCCATAGGCCCGTATAAGAAAGCACAAGAAGCCCAAACGCTTCACGGTTGACATTACTGATCTAAACTTGCTAAACAATTCTCAAAATAGAAAAACTAGCTAAAAACATTACGTGATCTAAAACTACCTCTTCGTGAGATCCCAAATTCCCAATATTTCCTTGTGGTCAGTTGTTAGAGAATTCCCTATAAATAAACATTATGTGATCTAAAACTACCTCTTCATGAGATCCCAAATTCCCAATATTTCCTTGTGATCGGTTGTTAGAGAATCCCCTATAAATACGAAGCTTTTCACGGCATAGATCGTATACTTCCACCCCACGCCTCCCATACCTAGCCTTCCATGACTACACCGAATTACCACCCCACGCCGCCCAAAGTAGCTCCCAGGTCAGTGAAGCAGACGGAGCTGTCATCTTCAAAGCCTGCATTGGCGAATCCTGAGATGAAAGAGAAGGGCACGTCAGAGAAGCCGACGAAAGAGAATGGCACGTCGGAGAAGCCGGCGAATCAAAAGATGAAAGCGAACGACAATGGAGCCGATCGCCATCGAGAGAATCCTCCGGTAACGATCGAGATCCTTGTATTCTGTATACACCCTCCTTCCCAAGTCTGCATGCAATCCCATTATTTACGGTGCACTTCTTTTTGATCTTGTTTAGTTATAGCCATAATGAACTATCCCTATTTTACCGAAGGAAGATGGGTGTATCTAGAAAGGCTTGCACGAATCTTAGCATAAAATCAATGACATAGGACTTAGATAAGCAATACTTAGAGCACATCAAATAACATAGGAATTAGAACATCAAATGTATGTACTATATTAAATTTTAGGTTGACAAGAAAGAAAGGAGAAAACTAAAGAGAAAGATGGACAGTAGGATCACATGTTACATTCCTAATATAGTGATTATCTATAAACTATTGATCCTCTGATCATGTATGCAATTATTTTCGTAAGCGTGACGCCTGAAACTTTAGTGGTGTACATAGACCAAAGTCTGCTCTTTCTACTAAAAATCTATACTATTACCAGTCAATTTGCCGACAGAGATAGCTTGTTTTTCTATGTCTGGTGTTCATTATATGGCCTAGAAGCTCTATAATTTCATGCAGTACTGTAGAGCACAATTTTGATATTGGCATATATTAGATCTAGTCAGTTCTATGTGTGTTTAAATGAATATCATACAGAATCTAATCACACTATTTGTACATTCAGGGAACTCAGGTTGCTTCATTGCTGCAATACGAGAAGTTCATAATAATTAAATGCACAACAACTGACATACAACAAGTTGATTGGATTGGGTGAACTTCTCAAGACTCCTTGCATGAGAATGAGACGTCTACTGTGCCAGGCCATCGCTTATTCATATGATGCAGAGCAGGATGCCTTTATAATTAATGGGAGACCATGTAGGATCACACTAAAAGATGTGGATCATATAACAGGCCTTCCCTGCATGGGGAAGAATCACGTCTTCAAATCACAACGATACTTTGGAGTTGTGGAAGGAACTGAAAGACCCCAATGACACAAAAGTAAATTTGAAAGGATTGCTAGCCAAGATGAAAGGCGACAACACACGTAATTTTGTCAGGCCATTTGTCTTGTACACCATAGGAAAATATGTATGCCCGACAACACAACAATATGTGGACAATAGATACCTTGGGATTGTTAGAAACGTTGAGACAATAAAGAGCACCAATTTTGGACAGCTTACACTTGACCATCTTATGGCTAGCGTCAGGAAATTTGTAAATGGTGGAGCAAATCTGTAGGGCAACCTACCACTCCTGCAAGTAATACAATCATTATTAACATACCATAAATTTAATTTTATGGAAAATTTTCTAAGCTGCTTTTGTTGTAATGCAGACGTGGTACTACGAGAAGTGGAGGGTGCACCAATTGGACTCTACCATCTCGTATGCATCAAGGTTAAGGCAGCTGATCCAAAACTGGAGTGACGAGAAGGCACAGAAGGTTGACAACATAATCAACAAAAATTATATAGGGGTTGGAGAGGTAAAGTGTTAGTACTGTGTGCCTGGATTATCTACCATATGTTTTGAATGATACTAACGACACTAACATACAGTATGTCGATGACCTGCTGCGGCCTTTCAATTCGCCACTGATACGTCTCCAACGTATCTATAATTTTTGATTGTTCCATGCTATTATATTATCAACCTTGAATGTTTTATATGCATTTATATGCTATTTTATATGATTTTTGGGACTAACCTATTAACCTAGAGCCCAGTGCCACTTTCTGTTTTTTCCTTGTTTTAGAGTATCGCAGAAAAGGAAAATCAAACGGAGTCCAATTGACCTGAAACTTCACAGAACTTATTTTTGGACCAGAAGAAGCCCACGGAGTATCTGAGTTGGACAAGGAGAGTCCCGGGCTGCCCACGAGGGTGGGGGGCGCGCCCCCCTGGGCACGCCCCCTGCCTCATGAACAGCCTGGAGGTCCACCGACGTACTTCTTCCTCCCATATATACCCATACACCCTAAAAACTTCGGGGAGCACAATAGATCGGGAGTTATGCCGCTAGAAGCCTCCGTAGCCACCAAAAACCAATCTAGACCCGTTCTGGCACCCTTCCGGAGGGGGCAATCCCTCTCTGGTGGCCATCTTCATCACCCCGGTGCTCTCCACGATGAGGAGGGAGTAGTTCTCCCTCGGGGCTGAGGGTATGTACCAGTAGCTATGTGTTTGATCTCTCTCTCTCTCTCTCTCGTGTTCTTGAGGTGGTACGATCTTGATGTATCGCGATCTTTGCTATTATAGTTGGATCTTATGATGTTTCTCCCCCTCTACTCTCTTGTAATGGATTGAGTTTTCACTTTCAAGTTATCTTATCAGGTTGAGTCTTTAAGGATTTGAGAACACTTGATGTATGTCTCGCGTGGGATACCCGTGGTGACACTGGGGTATTCTATTGATCCACTTGATGTATGTTTTGGTGATCAACTTGCGGGTTCCGCCCATGAACCTATGCATAGGGCTTGGCACACGTTTTTGTCTTGACTCTCCGGTAGAATCTTTGGGGCACTCTTTGAAGTACTTTGTGTTGGTTTGAATAGATGAATCTGAGATTGTGTGATGCATATCGTATAATCATACCCACGGATACTTGAGGTGGCATTGGAGTAGCTAGGTGACATTAGGGTTTTGGTTGATTTGTGTCTTAAGGTGTTATTCTAGTACGAACTCTATGATAGATTGAACGGAAAGAATAGCTTCGTGTTATTTTACTACGGACTCTTGAATAGATCGATCAGAAAGGATAACTTTGAGGTGGTTTCGTACCCTACCATAATCTCTTCGTTTGTTCTCCGCTATTAGTGACTTTGGAGTGACTCTTTGTTGCATGTTGAGGGATAGTTATATGATCCAATTATGTTATTATTGTAGAGAGAACTTGCACTAGTGAAAGTATGAACCCCAGGCCTTGTTTCAACGCATTGCAATACCATTTGTGCTCACTTTTATCATTAGTTACCTTGATGTTTTTGTATTTTCAGATTACAAAAACCTATATCTACTATCCATATCGCACTTGTATCACCATCTCTTCACCGAACTAGTGCACCTATACAATTTACTATTGTATTGGGTGTGTTGGGGACACAAGAGACTCTTTGTTATTTGGTTGTAGGGTTGCTTGAGAGAGACCATCTTCACCCTACGCCTCCTACGGATTGATAAACCTTAGGTCATCCACTTGAGGGAAATTTGCTACTGTCCTACAAACCTCTGCACTTGGAGGCCCAACAACGTCTACAAGAAGAAGGTTGTGTAGTAGACATCAGCCACCAGTTGGGACGCCGGTCAAACCAAAGACTGACGGTCAGGTAAATGATGAACATCGGGCACAAATATATATTGTAACTTTGCAAGTACAATCGAAGTCATATGCTTCTAACTGATTTGAAGGAAGTTGCCTGATTTGAAGGATAAGGCACTCATGGGCCGTGTATTGACTGATTTAAAGGAAGTTGCCTCCATTATGCGGGAAGCCAGTGCACAACAATTTGATAGGATGAGCACCCTTGAAAAAAATCGACGAGTGCCTTAGGCGTACACTTGCGAACGGCAGACGCACGAACGACGTCATCACAGAATTCAATGTGAGTATACCATTATGAGTTTCTATAAATATTTTTACTATCAATACTCTCCACACTAACACATTTTTTTAAAGAACATCCGCTATGGAATATTTGATGCTGATCGCCCAGGAGTAGAGGACATACAGCTATCTGACCTGTGAGTACCTGCGGACCCAATGGAGGTCCTAGGAGAGAATACTACTCACCAGCAAAAACAAAAAAAGGCACGGAGGTCATTGCCAAAGGCATTTCTGCTAAGGGAATACAAAAAGATAACATGGATGCCCCCATGAAGAACATAGCTGAAGATTTGCAGCCTGCTCCTAGTTTGCAATCGCGAAAGCATTCAAAAACCACCACAAGCCTTGAAGCTTTCATGGTGATACACATTTCACATCTAACTGATTTTGTTTTAAGTTAATGCAGATTCATAGCTAACATATGATCTTCCACGTTCAGGATGAAGAAGACAGAGTTGTTGCTGCAGCTTGCAAGGAGAGTCTCAAGAATGTTTCACAACTTTATAAAGAGCTGGATGCTTCGCAGGGTGCTCCAAGTTTGGATTCGCGAAAGCATTCCAAAGCCACCACAAGCCTTGAAGCTTTCCTGGTGATGCACATTTTACAGTTAACTGGTTTTGTTTTTTTTATTTCGCACATATTGCAAGCTAACAAGTGCTTTATTTCGAATCACATGATCCTCTGAATTTGAGGCACAATGAGAATGTGCGAAAGGCTAAAGAAAGAAGAGATCAAGATGATGAAGATGTCAGTATTGAGGTGGGGGAGAGGCAGGTACCAAAAGCAAACACCGGTCTGCCAAGGCTAAGGCAATAAGGGAGCCGGAAGAGACCCATGTCTTCCCAGTTGATGAGGACAACTATGATGATTCTTTAGCAAAGCAACGACAAGATAGTGTGGTTGATTCCATGCTACCAACTCGTGCGAGCATCCGGAAAAGAGTGGCATCTTCATTATTGTTTAATGAAGATTATGTTCTGTATGATAGTGATAAGAAGAGAAAGAAAAACAGGACTCCATCGGAGTCTACCAATGATTCCAAGGACACAAAGAATACAAAGAGGAAAAACCATGCAAGCATTTTTAAAGATACAGACACAGGTGCTTCGAGGCTGGAGACCGACCTTGACAAGTTTCGACAGAATTACGTGGCCAAAATTGTCAACACCTCAGATCTTGATAAACAATTGGTGGTAATTGATGACATTGTTCTGCTACAGAAGCATTTGCAATGCCTCACCATGACAGATGGAGTTTTAGATGACAAATGGTTGGGTGACGAAGTAAGATATTTGCCAAATTATTTTATCAATTTTTCTTTTGCACAGTACAATTAACTTGAATTTTGTTTTAGTTGGTTGATGTTGTGATTCAGATCATGCGTCATGATCATCCTAAGGACATAAGGGACGGGCAACTGGTTTACATTGAGAGGGTGGCCGGCGTCGCTATGCTCGAAAGAGATGGTAAGGTAGAGAACTGCCACGAGGCCGCTTTGGCGGGTAGTCATAGAACAACAAAAGGAGACAACTACCTCAGACATGATCTGGTACCATCTAACCATTAAATAAACACATTTACTTTTCTAATAATTATGCATGTTGATGTAATCATCTTTGCTGTCCAGGTTTCTCTACCTACGAACATGGCGAACACCCACTGGTTCCTTGTTGTCGTAAACCCCAGAAGGAGGGAGATTCAGATTCTTGATTCACTTTTCAGCTATGTAGTAACACAAGTGGTTCACGTGGTGAGATTTTAAATGTCTTTCAATATAACACAAGATTTAGCATCATACCTAACCATGAACCTTGAGCAACTTCTCATACCATGGACTTTGGCAGATACGTGAGGTGGAAGCACATCTGAGAGCATCGCTGCGAATCAATGGACCACAAAGCCATGCATGGCAAGACATTAACACGACCCAATGGACAGTAAAGCATGTTCCTGTGCCAAGACAAGATGACAAGTCAGTCAACAATATTAGCTTCTAAATATGTTTTTCATTGTTAATACGTGAAATGGTGCTAACAGAATTAATTGTTGTAGTTCTTCTTGTGCACTCTACATGCTGAAGAACATCGAATTCTTTACGGGAGAAGATCTTACGCTGCGCTATGACCAAGTACGTAGAGTAACACCTAAAATTCTATCAATTTTGTAAACATATGGAACAATACTAACATATCCTCCCATGCAGGCATACATTGAAAATTATAGAAGAGAGCTGCCTGTTGTCCTTATTAATTCGCCCTACAACAAATTGAAGTCCATGAAAAGGCTGAAGACGTACAATGCTAGCCTATTGGATGCAGCTGCGATTGAAGATCATGAAGATGCAAGAAGTTAGTCCAGCAGTGGTTGATTCTTAGATCTGGAGTGTACACTTGGTTATGAAGCAGTAGAGTAGGGTGTGGTTTGGTTTTAGTCCCAAAGAAGGTTTCCTAGCCATGTTCTTACTCCAGTGCGGATTAATCAAGTTGTAATATTTCACAGTAGTAGTTCCAAATACTATTCTTGAAATAAATTTGCTCTGCATGGGAGACGCTGAAACATGGGCAACGCTACGCGTCGGCCGGGGGATCTTTTAAAAAGATCCGCCGCCTCGCGAACCGTGGGATCAGGCAAATTTAGTGACTGAGCGTCATTCTCTATTACTGCAATACAAGTGGTGTTGCAGAAAATTCCTGCAACACGGATCATGTTACAGAAATTTTTGTAAACAAAGGTCAAGTTGCAGATTGTTTTTGCAATAGAGGCTTGTTGCAAAATAATTATTTTTGTGACAAAAGCTTTGTTACAGTTTTTCTGGCAACAGAGGCCTTGTTTCAAAAAGGAAATTGCATCGGATCCGACAATTGAGCGACTGAGCGTCACCCTTTATCATTGCAACATAGGTCATGTTGCTGGAAATTTCTGCAACACGAGTCATGTTGTAGAAATTTTTGCAAGATATTTTTTTGAAGAGAGGTCCTATTGCAATTTAGTTTTCTTTGCAACAGAGGTCTTGTTTCTTCTTTTTTTGCAACTGGGGTCTTGTTGCAATTTAGTTTTTTTGCAACAAAGGTCTCGCTATAAATTTAATTTTTCTGAAACAAAGATCTTGTTGCAGTTTTTACTGCAACAGAGGCCTTGCTGCGGAAACTCATCGTAGTGGGCATTGAGCAGCGAGCAACGAGCAGTGGCTAGGTTGATCGAAAGAAAGAAAAAAGACCGCTCCCAGGGGACACATGTCATACAGATGAGCCGGCGGATGCTCGTGTGGGATCCGCCGGTAGAATCCAAGAGTTTTCCCTGAAACATATATTTGCTTTTTACAACCAGAACTTTTGAAGCTTAGGAAGGTTAACTGAATTCTTAAATTTATATTTAAGTTTCTTCGGAGTCTGGACAAGATTCAGAACAACTACATCGCTAGTTAGAAGTTTCAGAATTTTTTTAAC
This sequence comes from Triticum urartu, assembly GCF_003073215.2. Lineage (NCBI taxonomy): Eukaryota > Viridiplantae > Streptophyta > Magnoliopsida > Poales > Poaceae > Triticum > Triticum urartu. The sequence goes on along the minus strand of NC_053028.1, from coordinate 181,964,144 downwards.
ATCACAAGTTAGAAGTTTCAGAAAAATTTTAGCGAGTGCTGAAATATTTTGGCCGAAATTCAGTGAGGCTGAAATATTTTGGCTGAAAGGCAAATATTGCAGTGAGTGCTGAAATGAATGAAGTTTAGTTATTTCATAGAAATCTCACCGAAGTGAAAACCATGGTGTCGTGCCATCTTGAGCAGCACCAGACATGATTCAATATTATTAACAAAATTTGGTCTCACATATACGAGGAAAAAAGGTATGAGCATGAGCATGCAAGATCGGATGGGCAATAAAATAGCTTCACAAGAGAGTAAAATACTTCACGTGTGAAGACTCAATCCTAGTTGACTTTAGAACCATTTTTCATCCTAAAAGAGGTCTAGTGAACTACTTATAACCAAAAATAAAAGCGGTCCAGTTCTTTTGGCTGATTTTCAAAGAAACAGGAACTATATCTTTTTGATGATCGTGATTCTCAGGAGACCTACGTGTTGTTATGCAACTTACCTTGGTTTTTTTAAACCACAGCTTACCTTTGCTAGACTCTCCACGCCCCCCTAATATTCAACCAGGTGGGTCCCCTCCCTTGATTTCCTCCAACAGAAGAAATCTATACGTAGATATATGCTCGGTTGTTACGATCCCTATAAATAGGGATCCTTTGAAACCTCGTAGATCATAGTTCGTCCTTCTACGCCGCCCAAACTAGCAAGACCGAACGACGGAGCCAAACATGAATTCTCTGGTAACTCCCCACGATCTCCTGCTGCAGCCGCTGCTATTTTTCGTGGCACAATCTTCCTCCCATGATCTCTTGCTACAACCCCACTAGATTGTTTGCGTATTCATGTAACTCAGCACGTTTTTAAACAAATTAAGTTGGGGACGTTAGGGGAGGCCGCTAGGATTTGTTTCCTACCAGATTGGCAGTTCATTGATTAATTTCAGGCTAAATCTTAGCGTCTGGTCTTGTCGATGCCAATTAGTGCAGCGGACGCTTGCCTTCTTTTTTCCTTCCTCATGAGTTATGGAAGGCATCGATGGACCATGTTTTAATTCCATACTACTGACCATGATTAGCGCCTAGAGTTGAGGAGGCCACAGTTGAATAGAATAGTTTATTATTTTCCAATCTTTATTTTATTTCGGATAAGTGCCTTGCAATGGAGATTACCTTATATGACCATTCAAACGTAACCAAGCTGAATCTAATGATAGTATTTGCACATTCATGGAACTCGGCATGCTTGTACCTCATGCAGTAGCATAGAACACAATTTTTATGTTGGTATATATAAGTTGTATTCGTTTGTATGAGTGTTTAAATTGTATACCATGCTGAATCTAATCACACTTGCACATCTATTGAACCCAGGATGCTTCTTTGCCGCCATATGAGGAGTTCATAAACGGATTAAACACGCAGCAAAGGATGTACATCCAGTTGATAGGACTGGGTGGACTTCTCAAGACACCTAGCATCAAAATTATACGTGTACTCTGCCTGGCCATCACTAATTCATATGATGCAGAGCAGGATGCCTTTATCATCAATGGGAAACCATGTAGGATCACACTAGAAGATGTAGCGCATATAACAGGCATGCCCTGCCATGGGAAGAAGCAGGTCCCTTCAAATCTTGATGATAATATGGAGTTGTGGAAGAAACTGAAAGACCGTAATGACACCAAAATAACTTTCAAAGGATTGCTAGACAAGATGAAAGTCGACAACACACCAAATTTTTTCAGGCCATTTGTCTTGTACACCATAGGAAAATATGTATACCGAACAAAAGAGGAGTATGTGGATAACAAATATATTGGGATTGTTAGAAACGTTGAGACAATAAAGGGCACAAATCTTGGATAGCTAACGCTTGACTATCTTATGGATAGCGTGAAGAATTTTGTAAATGGTGAGGCAATTCTGGAGGGGAATCTACCACTGCTGCAGGTAATTCGTAGTAGTACAATTATCAGTTACCTAACATACATTACATAATGTACGAGTATGTTTGTAAACTGCTTTTGTTGTCATGCAGACATGGTACTACGAGAAGTTCAGAGTGCACCAATTGGACTCTAGCATCTCGTATGAATCAAGGTTAAGGCCGCTGATCCAGAACTAGAGCGAGGAGAAGGCAAATAAGGTTGACAATATAATCCAGAATAATTATCTGGGAGTTGGAGAGGTAAAATGTCAGCACATTGCCTGGATTATGTAACATATATATTTTCTAAATCATACTAACGACACTAAACTGCAGTATGTTGAGGACCTGATGAGGCCTTTCATTCTAGCACGAGATGGTACGCTGGCCAAACCGAAGTCTGGCGCTCAGGTAAATGAGTTACATCAGGCACAAATATATATTGGAACATTCCAACTAGTATGAAGTTATATGATTCTAACTATTTCAAAGTCTCAGATTAAGGTACTCGTCGGACGTGTATTGATTGATTTGCAAGAAGCTGCCTCCCTCGTGCGGGAGGCTGGTGCAGAACAAGTCCATAGGATGTGCACCCTTGAAAAGAAAATGGATGAGTGCCTTAGGCGTACCTGTACAACTGGCAAGCTCACGGAGGACCTCATCAAAGAATTGAACGTAAGCCTAGAATTATGAGATTAGTATATATAATTGGAAATTTACGTGTACAAGTTTTTTTCTAATTTAGTTTACTATGAAAACACCCCAGACTAACATGTATTTTTGAAAGAAAAAACACGATGGAATATTTCCAGGAGTGGAGGACAAACATCTATCTGACCTCGGGGAACCTTCACACCCAATGGAGGCCTCTGTTGAGAATGCTGAGCAGGCTTCTGACCAGGGGAAACAAAAGGATGTCACGGAGGTCGCTGCTAAGCACGATTGTAAGCAGGGAATAAAAAATGATGACATGGAGCCCCCCATGAAGAACCTTGATGAAGATTTTGACATACACATGTTAACTTAATTATGAAACAATCATTGTCGTTTCAGAAATAAGATGTGATCTTCCACATATAGGATGAAGCATTCGAAAGAGCTGCTGTAAAATCAAACAGGATCTCAGTGGTGTTCATAAGCTTTTGAAAGAGGTGGATGATATCCAGGGAGCTCCTAGTTTTGATAAGCAAATGCATTCCAAAGCCACCACAAGCCTTGAAGATTTCCAGGTGATGCACATTTTAGCTATAATTGAGCAAGAATCTGCTAAAGGCTAACACGCGGTTTATTTTGTCTGACAGAATCCGTTCAACAGACGGAGTAAGCAACACTCTGTGAAGGCTACGGGACCACGAGATCCTGAAGAGCCCCGTGCCTTCACAGATGATGACAGCCATGATGAATCCTTTCAAAAGCAGCAACAAGTAAGTGTGGTTGAACCAAGATCACCAAATCATGGGGGCGAAAAGAAAAGGGTGGTCTTGCAATTATTTAAGAATGACGAGTATGCTTCGTACGATACCGAGAAGAAAAAAAAAGGAAAAACAAGACTCCATCAGAGTGTACAAATGATTCCGAGGACATGAACAGTAAAAAGAGGAAAATGGGCTCTAGCAACTTAAAAAAGAGGTCATAAGTTCCTGAAACCCAGAGGGACCAGCTAGATGTGGTTCGACAGGATTTCGTGGCGTCAGTGATCAACACTACAAATCGTGAAAAACAAATGGTCTTAGTTGATGACATGGTCGTGCTATCAAAGCATTTGCAATGCCTCACCCACAAAGATGAATCTGAAGATGGCGTATGGTTGGGTGACGAAGTAAGATAGTATTTCACAAATTAGTTTATGAAGTTTCATTTTTGTACAATACAATTAACTTGATTATTGTTGTAGGTGGTTGATACTGCGATCCAGCTCATGCGTCATGATCAACCAATTGACACAAGGGACGACCAACTGGTTTACATTGAGAGGGTGGCCAGCGGCGCTAAGCTCTAAAGAGACGGTAGGATAGAGGAGTGCTACGAGGACGCTTTGGCAGGCATTCCTGGAACAACACAAGGCACCACCTACCTGAAACATGATATGGTATTTTAACCTGACGTAGAACATATTTTTTTACTACTATGCACGTTGATCTAATTATCTGTGCACTCCAGGTTTTCCTACCTATGAATAGTTTAAACACCCACTGGTTCCTTGTGGTCGTAAACCCCAGAAGGAAGGAGATTCAGGTTCTTGATTCACTTTTCCACTGTATGATACCCAGAGAAGTAAATAACGTGGTGAGAATTTCAACATATTTAATTATAAGAAAGGATTTAACATCGTATGTAAGTATTAGTAGTAGGCAACTTCTCATCCCATTGGGCTTGCAGGTACGTGGGATGGAAGCACATCTGAGAGCAGCGATGCGAGTCAATGGGATTGAAAGAAATGCATGGGAAGACATTAACGTGACGCAATGGCCAGTAGAGAATATTAATGTGCCAAAATCCGATGAGACGTCAGTCAACAATATTAGCTTTTATTTTTGTTTTAGATTGTTAATATCTGAAATGCTGATCTAACAACATAAAATGTTGTAGTTCTTATTGTGCACTATACATGCTGAAGAACATCGAATTATTTACGGGAGTAAAACTGAGGTTGCAATATGACGAAGTACGTAGAGTAACACCTAAAATTCTATCATTTTCTGAAACATATGGAACGATACTAACATATCCTCGCATGAAGGCCTACATCGACAAATTCAGAAGAGAGCTACCTGTTGTGCTTGTCGATTCACCCTACAACAAAATGAAATACAGGAGTAGGTTCAAGCAGTACCATGCTAGGCAATCGGATGCAGCTGCGGTTGAAGACGACGAGGATGCAAGAAGTTAGTCCAGCATTGTGGTTCATTCTTACATGTGGAGTGTACACTTGGCCATAAAGCGATAGAGTAGGGTGTGGTTGGGTTTTAGTCCCGAAGAAGGTTTCCTAGCCGTGTTCTTAGCCCATTGCACATGAGTCAAGTTGTAAAACTTCAATAATATTGGTTACTATGTTTTGCTTGAAATAAATTTGGTCTCTATGGGATCTCGTAGAAATCTATATTTGCTTCTTACTACCATGTGACAGTAATGGTGCCTGGGGCAACCCTAGAAGAATAATGTATTATGATATGTCTATTTTCATACGAGAGAAAAAGGTACGAGCATGAGCATAGCCTCACAACAGAAGCCAAAAATACTTTCCTGATTCAACACGCAATCCCAGCTATGTCTCATAGGCAGGCTACAAAGCCAAAAAAAATAGAGCATAGGATAACAAGAGTAAAAGCACGTACCATAGGGGGGCTCTTCAGGTGCTGCAACGATGAATTGAAGCGATCACCTTCAGGAGCACAGTGGTGTGGCCACGGTACATCCATCCCACCTTAGGGAATCACATAGAATGTTCTGTCATAGCCCTGCAAAACAGAGGAAAAATTACTACTTGTACTAACCTTGTCAAGTGTGTGCATGTAACAAATGTTGGACATAACTAAACACAGAAGAATGAAATGCAACATATGGAAGAATCGAATGCTCATTCCTTTCTCTCTGCTTTTTGCGAGGACCATTACTCTCCCTTTAACAAGGCTAAAACATCATAATAAGACTTAACAACAATCTTGAAAAGGGGATATCCCATGTGAATCTAATTTTTCATATAAAGCACATGCCAAGTCTGTTGATCCCAGTCCAGCAATTGCACAAGAAGAAGTGAGCATCATAAATATTGAGCAACATAAGCTATGAATTGTTTATAGTACATTCCAAAATTAATAGCTTATCATCTCTATTGATCTCCAAATCTCACCTATCAGCCAAATTGAAAGAATACATGTTGAATGTAACAATCGAACGTTCGTAGATCATGTAGTCGGGGCTGGATGAATGGGGCTGGCTGTCGAGGCCAGCGGCCGGCTTCATCTAGTCCCGCAGAACATGATCCATACCCAACCACCTTGCCATCGGACGAGATGCATGGCCAGATCAAAGCTGCGGCCATGGATGAGAAATGATATGTAGAGGACGCAAACAACCAATTGGGGTGTGGGAAAGAGGTTGGCTATAACCTTGTGGCTATAGGCACCCGCATGGAGGACTGGGAGGTGGGATGGCGCCGACTCTTCGCCGGCGAGCGCCGCGGGGAGGGCAGTGGGCCTCCTCTCATGTTCGTTGAAAAGGTGGTGCGAGATCGCGAGGGAATTGGGGTGGAGGAAGGGAGGGGCCGCGACGCGCAGCTAGATCCTGCCGGCGACGAGGGAGGGTGGGGCCACGACGAGCGGCTAGAACCTGCCGACGAGGATTAAAACCGTAGCGGCGGCGAGGAATAAACCCTAGCGAACGGGATAAAAATCGAACCGAAAATAGCAAATTCGTACCGAGAATACCCTCGAAATATTTGGAAGGGAAAATCAGATCAGTTCGAAATATTTTTTCTCCCGAAAATGCCCCTCGGGGTCTGATATAATACACGTGACATCAGCGTATTGCATCGGATCTGGACCGTCGAATTCGCTCCGACGGATGGTCCATATTGTCCGGATGCACTGTAAAATGACTCTTAAAATAAGGTAAACCCTAGATCTTATTGTCCTTGTCCACCAGGTCGAGGTAGACCAGAGCCGACCATGGATATGGCTGCGATGTCGATCCTTTCGCCGATGCCTGTTGCTGCTCTGGCTCCACCCACTCGAGCATGCAAGGGACTTCAGACGTCCACGCCCACACATGCCCTTCTAGCAGCGCCAGTGGCCATGGCTCTGGCTGCGGCACGAGGGCTTTCAACGCCGAGATGTGGAGCGCCAATGGCAGGTCAGGCCATTGGGCGAGCTCGCTCGGAGTCCTCGATGGCCTTCTTCAGGGTCTCATCCTCCTCCTCCTCCACCACGGATTGTAGCGCTAGAGCGCACGGGAGGGGGCTGGAGCACGTGGACGCGTGGGCGCTGGTACACGAGAGGCAGTGCTCGTTAGTGAACCAAGTGTCCTAGTGCCGCGTGACCAGCATGAACACCATGTCGTGGCGGAGGTCGTCGGATAGCTAAGCGCAATTTCCGGATACCTGGTGACTTTCTTTGCTAGCTCACCCGAAACTCTATCTATGGGAGGACAGCTTGCTTGAGTACCTTACTTGAAAACAAACCGTTTGAGATGTAACCGAAACAGAAAGGTTTGATGAGCCGCTGCTTGCTCTCTAACTGCTCTTACCACTTCTTCTTCTTGACCTCTGCTCATTGTTGCCAATGTTGTGACTATCGCCCCTATCTCTAAAGCTGCAGATTACAGCTCCTAATTCAAGCAGTTTTTTTATGGCGGTGGATCTCCGCCTCTCGCGCACAACCAGAGGCCAAAGCGGCTGGCACTCGAACCCTATCCGGCCTCTGGTCGCGCGCAGATAGGGTAACTGGGAGCACGCCATCTCTGGCTATTTGGCAGGTACATGCCTGGCCAGGGCACGGGGATGGCGTGCTCCCAAGTATTGGCACCGGTGGATGGCCACGTACACACAGTCTAGTGATGTGTGCCGGCGACATCATGGTGAAAGTTGTCGTGCGACACTGCCCTAAGGAGGAGCAGGCCTCGTGGTCGTGTGCTCTGGGCATCTACATCCACAACAATGGCGGGTGGTGGCAATGGCTAGGTTTTACTATCGGGCGATTGGGGGGACACTGAGCGGATGCGCTGCTCGCCCATCTGCTGTCAGTGTAGGCACAAACCCAGCCAAATTTGGACAGATTTGCGTCCACGCGGGCATGAAACGGACATGAAATGGGTTTGTGTCACTGTATTGGGCTGTGATTTCTATCCACATGGACCCAAAATTGTGACACCCCAATAGTTAAGCTACAGTAAACCCCTGCTAATGATGCCAGGTCATCATGATTAAAAATTTGCTACACCTCACTTGTTTCAAACTAAGTTCAAATTCAAATTCAAATAACAAGTGAAATTCAAAATTTCTCAAACATGAAAACTAAAATGTTCATCATGTTGTAAATAATCCCTATCTAAGGTTGGTGGTGGAACCAACCTTTTAATAAGTGTTTAAATGCCCTAGACTAATTAAAAACAGTGGCTAAAATAATAATTTAATTGCTTTTGAAATTATAAAATATTAAACTAATATATTTTGGGTACAAACTAGGTTTGGCAGTGGCCTATATTGATGATACTAATTTAGGTGCTAACTTGGTATTTCATAAAACTAAAATAAAAGAAACTATAAATGAAAACAGAAAATAATAAATAAAAGAAAAGGAAAACAAAACAAAACAAACAAAACGAGAACAACAGACCCCTCGCTGGGCCTCTTGGCCCAGCTGGACAACCGGCCGGCCCAGCCTGGGGCCTACTTACCCACCCCAACCCTAACCTAACCCCCCCCCGCTACCACCCACTCCACCCGATTCCGCCCACTCTCCCCGACGCTTCCCCCCTCCCTCGATCTGGATGCGCCGCCACCCAAGGACCTCGCCGCCCGTCGTTGTCCCGACGTCGTCGCAACCTCGCCGGACATCCCCACCGGACTGCCCGTCCCCTACTCTCCCTCACCGGCTCCCCCAGGCCTCGCCGCTCCCCGTTCCCCGGCAACGATGTGAGCACGCCTCCCCCTCTCTGCCCCCGCGCTTACCATGCCCCCACCACGCTCACGACCGCGCCACGCACGCACTCACCACCTCCCCCCTGCCCGCGCTCCGGCCGGGCCGGGCGTGCACGCGTGCACCCGCGCCTTGACGGCCTCGCACGCCCCATCCTTCCTCCCCGTCGCGGCCCCCGCTTCGCTTCACCTCGCCCTGCCGCTCTGCTGCTGCTACAGCTCACTACCTAGCCATGCCCTGCTCTGCCCTGGCCCTGCTTTGGCCGCCGCTGGCCTCGCCCGTACCACCGCGCCGCTCTGCCCGGGCCGTGCCCGTTCGACCCCGCCACCACCTTCACTGCTGCTGCCCAGCACCACCGCCGCCCCGTGCCGGCGCTGCCGCACCACTGCTCCTTTGCCCCGCTCACCCCTTGCCCACCACCCTCCCCTGCTCACCACGCCTCGCGCCCGCGGTCCCCGTGCCGCTGCTCCCCTGGGCCAGCGCCCTGCTGGACTGGCGCCCACGTGCCCTACGCCCGTAAGAGCATCTCTAGCAGACCCCGTATAAGTGGTCAAACTCGCAAAATAACCACTTTTTACAGTTTCAGTCGAAAAAACGGGCCCGAACAGACCCTTTAAAATCGTCCGACCCTTAAAAAACTTTACAGGGCCATGTGAACGCGAACCCGAGACCCTCATATCTTCAGTTTTGAAGGCAATTTTGCCAGAGCCCTGAATACCGATCAACGTTGGCAGTTGAGGAATCTCAGCTCCCGCCAACGCCACGAAGCTTGCCGGCCGCCTGCAGCGACCGCACCGCCGCCGCCGCCCGGCCGCCCAGCCGCTGCGCCGTTCGCTACACCCGTCCGCCGCCCGTGGATGCTAGCTGATACGTCTCCAACGTATCTATAATTTTTTATTGTTCCATGCTATTATATTACTTGTTTTCGATGTTTAATGGGCTTTATTATGCACTTTTATATTATTTTTTGGACTAACCAATTAACCAAAGGCCCAGTGCAAAATGCTGTTTTTTTGCCTATTTCAGTATTTTGTAGAAAAGGAATATCAAACGGAATCCAAACGGAATGAAACCTTCACGAGGATCTTTTTTGGAACAAACGCAATCTAGGAGACTTGGAGTGGAGGTCAAGGAAGCAATGAGACGGCCACGAGGTAGGGCGGCGTGCCCCCACCCTCGTGGGCCCCTCGTAGCTCCACCGACCTACTTCTTTCGCCTATATATACTCTTATACCCTGAAAACATCCAGGGGAGCCATGAAACCACTTTTCCACTGCCACAACCTTCTGTACCCGTGTGATCCCATCTAGGGACCTTTTCTGGCGATCTGCCGGAGGGGGATTCGATCACGGAGGGCTTCTACATCAACACCATAGCCTCTCCGATGATGTGTGAGTAGTTTACCACAGACCTTCAGGTCCATAGTGATTACTGATTAGCTAGATGGCTTCTTCTCTCTCTTTGATCTTCAATACAAAGTTCTCCTCGATGTTCTTGGAGATCTATTCGATGTAATACTTTTTGCGGTGTGTTTGCCGAGATCCGATGAATTGTGGGTTTATGATCAAGTTTATCTATGAACAATATTTGATTCTTCTCTGAATTCTTATATGCATGATTTGATATCTTTGCAAGTCTCTTCGAATTATTAGTTTGGTTTGGCCTACTAGATTGATCTTTCTTGCAATGGGAGAAGTGCTTAGATTTGGGTTCAATCTTGCGGTGCTCGATCCCAGTGATAGAAAGGGAACCGACACATATTGTATTGTTTCCATCAAGGATAAAAATATGGGGTTTATATCATATTGCTTGATTTTATCCCTCTACATCATGTCATCTTGCCTAATGTGTTACTCTGTTCTTATGGAGTTAATACTCTAGATGCATGCTGGATAGCGGTCGATGTGTGGAGTAATAGTAATAGATGCAGAATTGTTTCGGTCTACTTGACACGGACGTGATGCCTATGTTCATGATCATGCCTAGATATTCTCATAACTATGCACTTTTCTATCAATTGCTTGGCAATAATTTGTTCACCCACCGTAATATATGATATCTTGAGAGATGCCACTAGTGAAACCTATGGTCCCCGGGTCTACTTTACATCATATTATTTTTCCGTCAACTAGCCATTTCTGTTGTCATTTATTTTGCAATCTTTACTTTCCAATCTATACAGAAATACCAAAAATGTTTATCTTATTATCTTTATTAGATCTCACTTTTGCAAGTGGCCGTGAAGGGATTGACAACCCCTTTATCGGGTTGGTTGCAAGGTTCTTATTTGTTTGTGCAGGTACTAGGCGATTTGCGTGTAGTCTCCTACTGGATTGATACCTTGGTTCTCAAAACTGAGGGAAATACTTACGCTACTTTGCTGCATCACCCTTTCCTCTTCAAGGGAAAACCAACGCATGCTCAAGAGGTAGCAAGAAGGATTTCTGGCGCCGTTGCCGGGGAGGTTTACGCAAAGTCAAGCCAAGATTTGATCTCCCGTCAACTTGCCGATTTCTGGCGCCATTGTCGAGGAGATCTACGCCAAGTCAAGACATACCAAGTACCCATCACAAACTCTTATCCCTCGCATTACATTATTTTCCATTTGCCTCTCGTTTTCCTCTCCCCCACTTCACCTTTGTCGTTTTATTCGCCCTCTTCTGTTCGTCCTTCTATTTGCTCGTGTTACCATGTGCCTTCTATTAGCTTGCATCTTCGCTTGCTAAATATCTATTATTATGGATCCTCATCCTCTTGCTAATCTTTTTAAGAGATCCAATTATGATGAACCAATTTCTAGTGAGTTGAGTGCACTAGATTATCTTTATGGAGTTTTGCTTCAAATCCGTGGATATAAAAATTGTGATGAAGTGCTTTATAAAGCGATTCATGATAGATCTTTGAATAAAAAGCATGATCGCAATGATGTTATTATAGATTCTATGAATGTCAATTGTGATAATAATATGCAAAACCCTAAGCTTGGGGATGCTAGTTTTGTTATGTCCACTACTTGTTGCAATGATCATGATTGGGGTGATTCTTCTTATGATCTTGAAAATTTATTTAGGCCCCATGATGAATATAAGATTGATAATAATGTTTGCAATATTGAAAGTGGGTTTGGAAGAGTGTCAACTTTAGATCCCACGTATTTGGAGAATGTTCAATCTTATGCAATTTTCGATAAAAGTGGGTTTGTAGAGGTCATGACTTTAGTTAATGTTAATCCCACTATTTTGGAAGAGTGTCAACTTTGCATGCATGTGGATCATGTTGAAAATATTTTATGTGATAGATATTTTGTTGAATTTTCTTATGACCCCACATGTAATTATTATGAGAGAAGAAAATATGATTGTAGAAATTTTCATGTTACTAAATTACCTCTCGTTATGTTGAGATTGCTACTGTTTCTTTCCGCTTCCTTGCATATGCTAGTTTTACTTGCTATGATAATTTTTTTGCCTATAAGATGCCTATGCATAGGAAGTATGTTAGACTTATATGTGATTTTCATATGCTTCATGATGCTCCCTTCGTGTTTCAACTGCTATCTTTCATGTGAGCATCATTAAAATTTTAGATGCCTAGCTAGGGGCGTTAAACGATACCGCTTGTTGGGAGGCAACCCAATTTTATTTTTGTTCATTGCTTTTTGTTCCTGTTTAGTAATAACTAATCATCTATCCTCTGTTATGGTTGTGTTTTTTTATGTTTTAATTAGTGTTTGAGCCAAGTAAAGCCTTTAGGATCTTCTTGGGTGATTGTTATTTGATCTTGCTGAAAAAAACAGAAAGTATGCGCTCACGATAATAATTTTCATTTTTTTACCAGAGAGCGATAAAATACCAATTCCAACTGTAGTAGATCAATATAAAAATTATTTAGAATTTCCTAATTTCTCAGGATTTTTGGAGTTACATAAGTATTCGAAACCTACAGATTTCTACAGACTGTTCTGTTTTTTGACAGATTCTGTTTTTCGTGGGTTGTTTGCTTATTTTGATGAATCTATGGCTAGTATCGGGGTGTATGAACCATGGAGAAGTTGGAATACAGTAGGTTTAACACCAATATAAATAAAGAATGAGTTCATTACAGTACCTTAAAGTGGTGGTTTGTTTTCTTATAATAACGGAGCTCATGAGATTTTCTGTTGAGTTTTGTGTTGTGAAGTTTTCAAGTTTTTGGGTAAAGAATTGATGGATTTTGGAACAAGGAGTGGCAA